>NC_053025.1:266498451-266525553 GCF_003073215.2 Triticum urartu | reverse complement strand
GGCCCTCTCGGTAATGCACATCACATAAGCCTTGCAAGCATTGCAACTAATGAGTTAGTTGCGAGATGATGTATTACGGAACGAGTAAAGAGACTTGCCGGTAATGAGATTGAACTAGGTATTGAGATACCGACGATCGAATCTCGGGCAAGTAACATACCGATGACAAAGGGAACAACGTATGTTGTTATGCGGTCTGACCGATAAAGATCTTAGTAGAATATGTAGGAGCCAATATGAGCATCTTGGTTCCGCTATTGGTTATTGACCGAAGACGTGTATCGGTCATGTCTACATTGTTCTCGAACCCGTAGGGTCCGCACGCTTAAGGTTTCGATGATAGTTATATTATGAGTTTATGAGTTTTTATGTACCGAAGTTAGTTCGGAGTCCCGGATGTGATCACGAACATGACGAGGAGTCTCGAAATGGTCGAGACATAAAGATTGATATATTTGACGGCTATATTCGGACACCGGAAGTGTTCCGGGTGATTTTGGAGAAAACCGGAGAGCCGGAGGGTTACCGGAACCCCCCGGGAGAAGTAATGGGCCATATGGGCCTTAGTGGAGAGAGAGAGGGGCAGCCAAAGGTGGGCCGCGCGCCTCCTCCCCCTGGTCTGAATTGGACTAGGAGAGGGGGGCGGCAACCCCCCTTTCCTTCTCCCTCCCCACTTCTTTCCCCCTCCTAGTAGGAGTCCTACTCCTACTAGGAGGAGGACTCCTCCTTGGCGCGCCATAGGGGCCGGCCGGCCTCCTCCCCTTGATCCTTTATATACGGGGGCAGGGGGCACCCCTAGACACACAAGTTGATCCACGTGATCATATTCTTAGCCGTGTGCGGTGCCCCCTTCCACCATAATCCTCGATAATATTGTAGTGGTGCTTAGGCAAAGCCCTGCGATGATAGTACATCAAGATCGTCACCACGCCGTCGTGCTGACGGAACTCTTCCCCGACACTTTGCTGGATCGGAGTCCAGGGATCGTCATCGAGCTGAACGTGTGCTAAAACTCGGAGGTGCCGTAGTTTTGGTACTTGATCGGTCGGGCCGTGAAGACGTACGACTACATTAACCATGTTGTGCTAACGCTTCCGCTGTCGGTCTACAAGGGTACGTAGATCACACTCTCCCCTCTCGTTGCTGTGCATCACCATGATCTTGCGTGTGCGTAGGAAATTTTTTGAAATTACTACATTCCCCAACAGTGGCATCCGAGCCTAGGTTTTATATGTTGATGTTATATGCACGAGTAGAACACAAGTGAGTTGTGGGCAATATAAGTCATACTGCTTACCAGCATGTCATACTTTGGTTCCGCGGTATTATTGGACGAAGCGGCCCGGACCGACATTACGCGTACGCTTACGCGAGACCGGTTCTCCCGACGTGCTTTGCACATAGGTGGCTTGCGGGTGACAGTTTCTCCAACTTTAGTTGAACCGAGTGTGGCTACGCCCGATCCTTGCGAAGGTTAAAACAGCACCAACTTGACAAACTATCGTTGTGGTTTTGATGCGTAGGTAAGATTGGTTCTTGCTTAAGCCCGTAGCAGCCACGTAAAACTTGCAACAACAAAGTAGAGGACGTCTAACTTGTTTTTGCAGGGCATGTTGTGATGTGATATGGTCAAGACATGATGCTAAATTTTATTGTATGAGATGATCATGTTTTGTAACCGAGTTATCGGCAACTGGCAGGAGCCATATGGTTATCGCTTTATTGTATGCAGTGCAATCGCGCTGTAATGCTTTACTTTATCACTAAGCAGTAGCGATAGTCGTGGAAGCATAAGATTGGCGAGACGGCAACGATGCTACGATGGAGATCAAGGTGTCGCACCGGTGACGGTGGTGATCACGACGGTGCTTCGAAGATGGAGATCACAAGCACAAGATGATGATGGCCATATCATATCACTTATATTGATTGCATGTGATGTTTATCTTTTATGCATCTTATCTTGCTTTGATTGACGGTAGCATTATAAGAAGATCTCTCACTAATTATCAAGAAGTGTTCTCCCTGAGTATGCACCGTTGCGAAAGTTCTTCGTGCTGAGACACCACATGATGATCGGGTGTGATAGGCTCTACGTTCAAATACAACGGGTGCAAAACAGTTGCACACGCGGAATACTCAGGTTATACTTGATGAGCCAAGCATATACAGATATGACCTCGGAACACGGAGACCGAAAGGTCGAGCGTGAATCATATAGTAGATATGATCAACATAGTGATGTTCACCAATGAAACTACTCCATCTCACGTGATGATCGGACATGGTTTAGTTGATTTGGATCACGTAATCACTTAGAGGATTAGAGGGATGTCTATCTAAGTGGGAGTTCTTTAAGTAAATTAATTGAACCTAAATTTATCATGAACTTAGTACCTGATAGTATCTTGCTTGTCTATGTTTGATTGTAGATAGATGGCTGTGCTTGTTGTTCCGTTGAATTTTAATGCGTTCCTTGAGAAAGCAAAGTTGAAAGATGATGGTAGCAATTACACGGACTGGGTCCGTAACTTGAGGATTATCCTCATTGCTGCACAGAAGAATTACGTCCTGGAAGCACCGCTAGGTGCAAACGCTGCAGGAGCAACCAGATGTTATGAACACCTGGCAGAGCAAAGCTGATGACTACTCGATAGTTCAGTGTGCCATGCTTTACGGCTTAGAACCGGGACTTCAACGACATTTTGAACGTCATGGAGCATATGAGATGTTCCAGGAGTTGAAGTTAATATTTCAAGCAAATGCCCGGATTGAGAGATATGAAGTCTCCAATAAGTTCTATAGCTGCAAGATGGAGGAGAATAGTTCTGTCAGTGAGCATATACTCAAAATGTCTGGGTATAATAATCACTTGATTCAACTGGGAGTTAATCTTCCAGATGATTGCGTCATTGACAGAATTCTCCAATCACTGCCACCAAGCTACAAGAGCTTCGTGATGAACTATAATATGCAAGGGATGAACGACTATTCCCGAGCTCTTCGCGATGCTGAAAGCTGCGGAGGTAGAAATCAAGAAGGAGCATCAAGTGTTGATGGTCAACAAGACCACTAGTTTCAAGAAAAGGGCAAAGGGAAGAAGAAGGGAACTTCAAGAAGAACAGCAAGCAAGTTGCTGCTCAAGAGAAGAAACCCAAGTCTGGACCTAAGCCTGAAACTGAGTGCTTCTACTGCAAGCAGACTGGTCACTGGAAGCGGAACTGCCCCAAGTATTTGGCGGATAAGAAGGATGGCAAGGTGAACAAAGGTATATGTGATATACATGTTATTGATGTGTACCTTACTAATGCTCGCAGTAGCACCTGGGTATTTGATACTGGTTCTGTTGCTAACATTTGCAACTCGAAACAGGGACTACGGATTAAGCGAAGATTGGCTAAGGACGAGGTGACGATGCGCGTGGGAAATGGTTCCAAAGTCGATGTGATCGCGTCGGCACGCTACCTCTACATCTACCTTCGGGATTAGTTTTAGACCTAAATAATTGTTATTTGGTGCCAGCGTTGAGCATGAACATTATATCTGGATCTTGTTTGATGCGAGACGGTTATTCATTTAAATCAGAGAATAATGGTTGTTCTATTTATATGAGTAATATCTTTTATGGTCATGCACCTTGAAGAGTGGTCTATTTTTGATGAATCTCGGATAGTAGTGATACACATATTCATAATTGTTGAAGCCAAAAGATGCAGAGTTGATAATGATAGTGCAACTTATTTGTGGCACTGCCGTTTAGGTCATATCGGTGTAAAGCGCATGAAGAAACTCCATACTGATGGACTTTTGGAATCACTTGATTATGAATCACTTGGTACTTGCGAACCGTGCCTCATGGGCAAGATGACTAAAACACCGTTCTCCGGTACTATGGAGAGAGCAACAGATTTGTTGGAAATCATACATACCGATGTATGTGGTCCGATGAATATTGAGGCTCGTGGCAGATATCGTTATTTTCTCACCTTCACAGATGATTTAAGCAGATATGGATATATCTACTTAATGAAACATAAGTCTGAAACATTTGAAAAGTTCAAAGAATTTCAGAGTGAAGTTGAAAATCATCGTAACAAGAAAATAACGTTTCTACGATCTGATCGTGGAGGAGAATATTTGAGTTACGAGTTTGGTGTACATTTGAAAAACTGTGGAATAGTTTCGCAACTCACGCCACCCGGAACACCACAGTGTAATGGTGTGTCCGAACGTCGTAATCGTACTTTACTAGATATGGTGCGATCTATGATGTCTCTTACTGATTTACCGCTATCGTTTTGGGGTTATGCTCTAGAGACGGCTGCATTCACGTTAAATAGGGCACCATCAAAATCCGTTGAGACGACGCCTTATGAACTATGGTTTGGCAAGAAACCAAAGTTGTCGTTTCTTAAAGTTTGGGGCTGCGATGCTTACGTGAAAAAGCTTCAACCTGATAAGCTCGAACCCAAATCGGAGAAATGTGTCTTCATAGGATACCCAAAGGAAACTGTTGGGTACACCTTCTATCACAGATCCGAAGGCAAGACATTCGTTGCTAAGAATGGATCCTTTCTAGAGAAGGAGTTTCTCTTGAAAGAAGTGAGTGGGAGGAAAGTAGAACTTGACGAGGTAACTGTACCTTCTCCCTTACTGGAAAGTAGTTCATCACAGAAAACTGTTTCAGTGACACCTACACCAGTTAGTGAGGAAGCCAATGATAATGATCATGAAACTTCCGATCAAGATACTACTGAACCTCGTAGATCAACCAGAGTAAGATCCGCACCAGAGTGGTACGGTAATCCGGTTCTGGAAGTCATGCTACTAGATCATGATGAACCTACGAACTATGAAGAAGCGATGGTGAACCCAGATTTCGCAAGGTGGCTTGAAGCCATGAAATCTGAGATGGGATCCATGTATGAGAACAAAGTATGGACTTTGGTTGACTTGCCCGATGATCGGCAAGCAATTGAGAATAAATGGATCTTCAAGAAGAAGACTGACACTAATGGTAATGTTACTGTCTACAAAGCTCGACTTGTCGCGAAAGGTTTTCGGCAAGTTCAAGGGATTGACTACGATGAGACCTTCTCACCCGTAGCGATGCTTAAGTCCGTCCGAATCATGTTAGCAATTGCCGCATTTTATGATTATGAAATTTGGCAGATGGATGTCAAAACTGCATTCCTGAATGGATTTCTGGAAGAAGAGTTGTATATGATGCAACCAGAAGGTTTTGTCGATCCAAAGGGAGCTAACAAAGTGTGCAAGCTCCAGCAATCCATTTATGGACTGGTGCAAGCCTCTCGGAGTTGGAATAAATGCTTTGATAGTGTGATCAAAGCATTTGGTTTTATACAGACTTTTGGAGAAGCCTGTATTTACAAGAAAGTGAGTGGGAGCTCTGTAGCATTTCTGATATTATATGTGGATGACATATTACTGATTGGAAATGATATAGAATTTCTGAATAGCATAAAGGGATACTTGAATAAAGTTTTTCAACGAAAGACCTCGGTGAAGCTGCTTACATATTAGGCATTAAGATCTATAGAGATAGATCAAGACGCTTAATTGGACTTTCACAAAGCACATACCTTGACAAAATTTTGAAGAAGTTCAAAATGGATCAAGCAAAGAAAGGGTTCTTGCCTGTGTTACAAGGTGTGAAGTTGAGTAAGACTCAATGCCCGACCACTGTAGAAGATAGAGAAAATATGAAAGATGTTCCCTATGCATCAGCCATAGGATCTATCATGTATGCAATGCTGTGTACCAGACCTGATGTGTGCCTTGCTATAAGTTTAGCAGGGAGGTACCAAAGTAATCCAGGAGTGGATCACTGGACAGCGGTCAAGAACATCCTGAAATACCTGAAAAGGACTAAGGATATGTTTCTCGTATATGGAGGTGACAAAGAGCTCACCGTAAAAGGTTACGTTGATGCAAGCTTTGACACTGATCCGGGCGATTCTAAATCGCAAACCGGATATGTGTTTAGATTAAACGGTGGAGCTGTCAGTTGGTGTCGTTCTAAACAAAGCGTCGTAGCGGGATCTACATGTGAAGCGGAGTACATAGCTGCTTCGGAAGCAGCGAACGAAGGAGTCTGGATGAAGGAGTTCATATCCGATCTAGGTGTCGTACCTAATGCATCGGGTCCAATGAAAATCTTTTGTGACAATACTGGTGCAATTGCCTTGGCAAAGGAATCCAGATTTCACAAAAGGACCAAACACATCAAGAGACGCTTCAACTCCATCCAGGATCTAGTCCAGGTGGGAGACATAGAGATTTGCAAGATACATACGGATCTGAATGTTGCTGACCCGTTGACTAAGCCTCTTCCATGAGCAAAACATGATCAGCACCAAGGCTCCATGGGTGTTAGAATCATTACAGTGTAATCTAGATTATTGACTCTAGTGCAAGTGGGAGACTGAAGGAAATATGCCCTAGAGGCAATAATAAAGTTATTATTTATTTCCTTATAATCATGATAAATGTTTATTATTCATGCTAGAATTGTATTAACCGGAAACATAATACATGTGTGAATACATAGACAAACAAAATGTCACTAGTATGCCTCTACTTGACTAGCTCGTTAATCAAAGATGGTTATGTTTCCTGACCATGAACAATGAGTTGTTATTTGATTAACGAGGTCACATCATTAGTTGAATGATCTGATTGACATGACCCATTCCATTAGCTTAGCACCCGATCGTTTAGTATGTTGCTATTGCTTTCTTCATGACTTATACATGTTCCTATGACTATGAGATTATGCAACTCCCGTTTGCCGGAGGAACACTTTGGGTGCTACCAAACGTCACAACGTAACTGGGTGATTATAAAGGAGCATTACAGGTGTCTCCAAAGGTAGATGTTGGGTTGGCGTATTTCGAGATTAGGATTTGTCACTCCGATTGTCGGAGAGGTATCTCTGGGCCCTCTCGGTAATACACATCACATAAGCCTTGCAAGCATTACAACTAATATGTTAGTTGTGAGATGATGTATTACGGAACGAGTAAAGAGACTTGCCGGTAACGAGATTGAACTAGGTATTGGATACCAACGATTGAATCTCGGGCAAGTAACATACCGATGACAAAGGGAACAACGTATGTTGTTATGCGGTCTGACCGATAAAGATCTTCGTAGAATATGTAGGAGCCAATATGGGCATCCAGGTCCCGTTGTTGGTTATTGACCGGAGACGTGTCTCGGTCATGTCTACATTGTTCTCGAACCCGTAGGGTCCGCACGCTTAAAGTTACGATGACAGTTATATTATGAGTTTATGCATTTTGCTGTACCGAAGGTTGTTCGGAGTCCCGGATGTGATCACGGACATGAAGAGGAGTCTCGAAATGGTCGAGACGTAAAGATTGATATATTGGAAGCCTATGTTTGGACATCGGAAGTGTTCCGGGTGAAATCGGGATTTTACCGGGTTACCGGGAGGTTACCGGAACCCCCCGGGAACCATATGGGCCTTATTGGGCCTTAGTGGAAAGGTGAAAGGGCTGCCCATAAGGGCTGCGCGCCTCCCCCCTTCCCCTAGTCCTATTAGGACTAGGAGAGGTGGCCGGCCACCCCTCTCCCTCTTTCCCCCTTGGGAATCCTAGTTGGAATAGGATTGGGGGGGAGTCCTACTCCCGGAAGGAGTAGGACTCCTCCTGCGCCCTCCTCCTGGCCAGCGCCCCCCTCCCCCTTGGCTCTTTTATATACTGAGGCAGAGGCACCCCAGAAACACAGAAGTTGATCCACGTGGTCTATTCC
Source organism: Triticum urartu (assembly GCF_003073215.2). Taxonomy (NCBI): domain Eukaryota; kingdom Viridiplantae; phylum Streptophyta; class Magnoliopsida; order Poales; family Poaceae; genus Triticum; species Triticum urartu. The sequence goes on along the minus strand of NC_053025.1, from coordinate 266,517,756 downwards.
TTAGCCGTGTGCGGTGCCCCCTGCCACCATATTCCTCGATAATACTTGTAGCGGTGCTTAGGCGAAGCCCTGCGACGGTAGTACATCAAGATCGTCACCACGCCGTCGTGCTGACGGAACTCTTCCCCGACACTTTGCTGGATCGGAGTCCGGGGATCGTCATCGAGCTGAACGTGTGCTAGAAACTCGGAGGTGCCGTAGTTTCGGTGCTTGATCGGTCGGGCCGTGAAGACGTACGACTACATCAACCGCGTTGTGCTAACGCTTCCGCTGTCGGTCTACAAGGGTACGTAGATCACACTCTCCCCTCTCGTTGCTATGCATCACCATGATCTTGCGTGTGCGTAGGAAATTTTTGAAATTACTACGTTCACCATACAAGACATACATCAAGTGTTCTCAAATCTTTAAAGACTCAATCCGATAAGATTACTTCAAAGGGGAAACTCAATTCATTACAGAGAGAGAGGGGGGAGAAACATAAGATCCAACTATAATAGCAAAGCTTGCGATACATCAAGATCGTGCCAAATCAAGAACACGAGAAGAGAGAGATCAAACACATAGCTACTGGTACATACCCTCAGCTCCGAGGGAGAACTACTCCCTCCTCTTCATGGAGAGCACCGGGATGATGAAGATGGCCATCGGAGAAAGATTGCCCCCTCCGGCAGGATGTCAGAACGGTCTAGATTGGTTTTTGGTGGCTACGGAGGCTTCTGGCGGCGGAACTCCCGATCTATTGTCCCCACGGATGTTTTTAGGGTATATGGAGATATATAGGCGCAAGAAGTATGTCAAGGGGCCCACGAGGGGCCCACGAGGGTGGAGGGCGCGCCCAGGGGGGTGCCCCCCGCCCTCGTGAGCACCTCCCGTATCTCCTGACGTGGAGTCCAAGTCTATCTGGTGGCTTTCCTTCCAAAAATAACTTCTCCAGTTGATTTCGTTCCGTTTCGACTCCGTTTGATATTCCTTTTCTTCGAAACACTGAAATAGGCATAAAACAACAACTCTAGGCTGGGCCTCCCGTTAATAGGTTAGTCCCAAAAATAATATAAAAGTGGAAAATAAAGCCCAATATTGCCTAAAACAGTAGATAATATAGCATGGAGCAATCAAAAATTATAGATACGTTGGAGACGTATCAACCAGCACCTGAGCCGGCGAGCGCGCAGGGTCTCCTGACCCTATTGCGGCCGCCCCGGAGGTTATTGCTGCCGCAGCTGTAGAGTTTTGCGCGGGCTGTGTACCAGTCATAAAGACCCCCGCTCTGTTCGGCGGCTCAAAGGGGTCCGGAATGCTGCTGCCATCGGAACAGCCCCCAAGCCCGCCATTTGGTAGTTGATACAACGAATCTGTCTCGCCTATGTATGACTCACCGTCAGAATAGATGGACGTCTCACCACCATCCACAGATCCTTCAGAGAACTCCCCTCCATGGATGCAACCCATGAAGACACGCTTCACGGCGGGCTGAGTCCGGGCGGGTCTCGCACGCTGAGCCGTTTTGACGAGGTCAGTGCAGATGTCCGGCTCAAGGCCCGGCTTGCCGATCCAGCCGATGAAGACGTGGATTCCGCCGAAGGGGACCCAGTACCCGTACTCGATTGAGCCGGCGTCAGGGCCCCCGCCTTCGTCGTCGATGTAGAGCTTGCCGTGATGACTCTTGGTCATCCGGCCCACAGTGTATCCCTTGAGCCCTTCGAAGTTGCCCTTCAAGAACTCAAATCCACCGTGCGTTGGCCCCACGATGGGCGCCAACTGTCGTGGAATTGTCACAGCAGATGTCCAAGTGAAAGGACTTAGTCATGGAGCCATCGCAACTAGGAAGCTTAAAGGGGTTAATCGGGACAAAGGACACGAGAGGTTTTATACTGGTTCGGCCCCTTGCGGTGAAGGTAAAGCCTAGTCCAGTTGTTGTGGTATTGCTAGGTTTCGATGACCAAGGAGCGAAATACGCTTACTTGGCTCTTGATTTGTTGTTTATTGCCCTAAACCACCGCCGCGTTGTCTCCTTATATACACGGGTAGACGCCTGGCGGCCTACAGAGTCCCGGCCAGCTCATACAATGTGTCCGGCTCGGTGTCTTCTTTTACATGCCTTTCTTTACAAGTCTTAACTATACATGGCGGTTTACAATTACAGGCCTTAAGCTGCCTCTGGCCTTGGGCCTACTACAAGTCTTATAATAACCCATCGCCTTGTATATTCGCTGGGTTTCTTTTAATAACCCGCCACGAAGATTGACCCGGCCCCTCTTGGGCGGGTCATACCTGGTAGTCATATTCCCAACAAATCGGTAGTTGTAATATTATTGGGAAAGGAGTTATTCAAGATTTATTTACTTGTGTCGGTGCTCTACCCACTATGGGAGGGTCTATTCTTCATAGAACTAGTAGTTTTGCGGATACTATATCTTTGCTCATAGTTGAACTTGAAAGACAATTTCTTCATATGCACCCTTGCATCCAAAGGATTTTTCTAGAATTTTCTAATATTGAGCATTCTTCTGTTAAGCGAGCTGCCACTATCTTTTTATCTCATGAGTTCAGATCAATAATAAAGAGAAGCTAATGAAATTTTTGCGCATTATAGGGTGGACGCTGGCCGTCCTCCCATAAAAGCTATCCTTTTTTATCAAGAAGACATAATGCGCGTACGATCTTTAGATCATGTGGCTTTTAATGAAAACCTTAGAAAAAGAGTCCCTACCGATGTGCTAGTTGATAGGATTTCTGAACTTAATAATAATTTTGCTATCCAGAATAATGGGTTAGGTTTTTCTCTTGAACATAACCTCATGATTTTTTGCCAAAAGAATGCTTATAATGATGAATTGGTTGTGCAATATGAGGGGCCAAAGGAGGAACCAATACCTCCCGAGCTTGATCTTGGGGACTTTTGTCCCATTAAATTTAGCCCTTTTGATTAATTTTGCTTACCACAAAGAAAACTTGCTGCTGAACGTAGGGAGTATGAGATGAGCTTTCGCGATTTATCTTATCATTATCATGGCAATACCTAGATCTATCCTTGCTTTTATGCCTAGCTAGGGGCGTTAAACGATAGCGCTTGTTGGGAGGCAACCCAATTTTTATTTGTTTCTTGCTTTTTGATTCTTTTTAGTTAATAAATAATTCATCTAGTCCTCTGTTTACATGTGTTTATGCTTTTAATTAGTGTTTGTGCCAAGTAGAACCTTTGGGAAGACTTGGGGAAAGTCTTTGCGATCATGCTGTAAAAAACAGAAACTTTAGCGTTCACGAGATTTTCTGTCATTTTTTATTGGAGAGTGATATTTAGTTAATTCTTTTTGCAGATGATTAATAGATAAATTCCTCACGTCCAGCAATTTATTTTAGAATTTTGGGGTTCCATAAGTATTCGAAACCTACAGATTACTACAGACTGTTCTGTTTTTGACAGATTCTGTTTTTCGTGTGTTGTTTGCTTATTTTGATGAATCTATGGCTAGTAATAGAGTTTATGAACCATAGAGAAGTTGGAATACAGTAGGTTTAACACCAATATAAATAAAGAATGAGTTCATTACAGTACCTTGAAGTGGTGTTTGTTTTCTTTTACTAACGGAGCTCATGAGATTTTCTATTGTTTTGTGTTGTGAAGTTTTCAAGTTTTGGGTAAAGATTTGATGGATTATGGAACAAGGAGTGGCAAGAGCCTAAGCTTGGGGATGCCAAGGCACCCCAAGGTAAAATCCAAGGACAACCAAAAGCCTAAGCTTGGGGATGCCCCGGAAGGCATCCCCTCTTTCGTCTTCGTCCATCGGTAACTTTACTTGGAGCTATATTTTTATTCACCACATGATATGTGTTTTGCTTGGAGCGTCTTGTATGATTTGAGTCTTTGCTTTTTAGTTTACCACAATCATCCTTGCTGTACACACCTTTTGGGAGAGACACACATAAATTGGAATTTGTTAGAATACTCTATGTGCTTCACTTATATTTTTTGAGCTAGATAATTTTGCTCTAGTGCTTCACTTATATCTTTTTAGAGCACGGTGGTGGTTCTATTTTATAGAAATAATTGATCTCTCATGCTTCACTTATATTATTTTGAGAGTCCTTTAGAACAGCATGGTAATTTGCTTTGGGTATGAATTTAGTCCTAATATAATAGGCATCCAAGATCGGTATAATAAAAACTATCATACAAAAAGTGCATTGATATTATGAGAAGTTTGATACTTGATAATTGTTTTGAGAGATGAAGATGGTGATATTAGAGTCATGCTAGTTGAGTAGTTGTGAATTTGAGAAATACTTGTGTTAGTTTGTGATTCCCGTAGCATGCACGTATGGTGAACCGTTATGTGATGAAGTCGGAGCATGGTTTATTTATTGATTGTCTTCCTTATGAGTGGCGGTCGGGGACGAGCGATGGTCTTTTCCTACCAATCTATCCCCCTAGGAGCATGCGCGTAGTACTTTGTTTCGATAACTAATAGATTTTTGCAATAAGTATGTGAGTTCTTTATGACTAATGTTGAGTCCATGGATTATACGCACTCTCACCCTTCCACCATTGCTAGCCTCTCTAATACCGCGCACCTTTCGCCGGTATCATACACCCACCATATACCTTCCTCAAAACAGCCACCATACCTACCTATTATGGCATTTCCATAGCCATTCCGAGATATATTGCCATGCAATTTCCACCGTTCCGTTATTATGACACGCTTCATCATTGTCATATTGCTCGCATGATCATGTAGTTGACATCGTATTTGTGGCAAAGCCACCGTTCATAATTCTTCATACATGTCACTCATGCATCATTGCACATCCCGGTACACCGCCGAGGCATTCACATAGAGTCATATTTTGTTCTAAGTATTGAGTTGTAAGTAAATAAAGTGTGATGATCATCATTATTAGAGCATTGTCCCAAGTGAGGAAAGGATGATGGAGACTATGATTCCCCCACAAGTCGGGATGAGACTCCGGACGAAAAAAAAAAGAGGCCATAAAAAAGAGAAAAGGCCCAAATAAAAAAATGAGAGAAAAAGAGAGAAGGGACAATGTTACTATCCTTTTACCACACTTGTGCTTCAAAGTAGCACCAGATCTTCATGATAGAGAGTCTCCTATGTTGTCACCTTCATATACTAGTGGGAATTTCACATTATAGAACTTGGCTTGTATATTCCAATGATGGGCTTCCTCAAAATGCCCTAGGTCTTCATGAGCAAGCAAGTTGGATGCACACCCACTTAGTTTCTTTTGTTGAGCTTTCATACACTTATAGCTCTAGTGCATCCGTTGCATGGCAATCCCTACTCACTCACATTGATATCTATTGATGGGCATCTCCATAGCCCGTTGATACGCCTAGTTGATGTGAGACTATCTTCTCCTTTTTTGTCTTCTCCACAACCACCATTCTATTCCACCTATAGTGCTATATCCATGGCTCACGCTCATATATTGCGTGAAGATTGAAAAAGTTTGAGAACATCAAAAGTATGAAACAATTGCTTGGCTTGTCATCGGGGTTGTGCATGATTTAAATATTTTGTGTGGTGAAGATAGAGCATAGCCAGACTATATGATTTTGTAGGGATAACTTTCTTTGGCCATGTTATTTTGAGAAGACATGATTGCTTAGTTAGTATGCTTGAAGTATTACTATTTTTATGTCAATATTAAACTTTTATCTTGAATCTTTCGGATCTGAATATTCATGCCACAATAAAGAGATTTACATTGAGAATATGCTAGAAAGCATTCCACATCAAAAAATTCTGTTTTTATCATTTACCTACTCGAGGACGAGCAGGAATTAAGCTTGGGGATGCTGATACGTCTCCAACGTATCTATAATTTTTTGATTGTTCCATGCTATTATATATCTGTTTTGGATGTTAATGGGCTTTATTTACACTTTTATATTATTTTTGGGACTAACCTATTAACCCAAGGCCCAGTGCAAATTGCTGTTTTTTTGCCTATTTCAGTGTTTCACAGAAAAGGAATATCAAACGGAATGAAAACCTTCGGGAGAGTTATTTTTGGAACAAACGTGATCCAGGGGACTTGGAGTGGACGTCAAGAAACAATCGAGGAGGCCACGAGGCAGGGGGCGCCTACCCCCTGGCGCGCCCTCCACCCTCGTGGGCCCCTCGTTGCTCCACCGACCTACTTCTTCCTCCTATATATATATCATATACCCGAAAACATCCAGGAGCACCACGAAACCCTATTTCCACCGCCGCAACCTTCTGTACCCAAGAGATCCCATCTTGGGGCCTTTTCGGAGCTCCGCCGGAGGGGGCATCGATCACGGAGGGCCTCTACATCAACTCCATGGCCTCTCCGGTGATGTGTGAGTAGTTTACTTCAGACCTTCGGGTCCATAGTTATTAGCTAGATGGCTTCTTCTCTCTCTTTGAGATCTCAATACAAAGTTCTCCTCGATCTTCTTGGAGATCTATTCGATGTAACTCTTTTTGCGGTGTGTTTGTCGAGATCGATGAATTGTGGGTTTATGATCAAGTCTATCTATGAACAATATTTGATTCTTCTTTGAAATCTTTTATGCATGATTGGTTATCTTTGCAAGTCTCTTTGAATTATCAGTTTGGTTTGTCCTACTAGATTGATCTTTCGTGCAATGGGAGAAGTGCTTAGCTTTGGGTTCTATCTTGCGGTGCTTGATCCCAATGACAGAAAGGGAAATGGCACGTATTGTATTGTTGCCATCGAGGATAAAAAGATGGGGTTTATATCATATTGCTTGAGTTTATCCCTCTACATCATGTCATCTTACCTAAGGCGTTACTCTGTTCTTATGAACTTAATACTCTAGATGCATGCTGGATAGCGGTCGATGTGTGGAGTACTAGTAGTAGATGCAGGCAGGAGTCGGTCTACTTGTCACGGACGTGATGCCTATATCCATGATCATGCCTAGATATTCTCATAATTATTCACTTTTCTATTAATTTCTCGACAGTAATTTGTTCACCCACCGTAATACTTATACTATCTTGAGAGAAGCCACTAGTGAAACCTATGGCCCCCGGGTCTACTCCATCATATAAGTTTCCAATCTATTTTACTTTGCAATTTTTACTTTCAATTTATATCATAAAAATACCAAAAATATTTATCTTATCATTATCATATTTATCATATCTCACTCTCGTAAGTGACCGTGAAGGGATTGCAACCCCTTTATTGCGTTGGTTGCGAGGTTCTTATTTGTTTGTGTAGGTACGAGGGACTTGCGTGTGGCCTCCTACTGGATTGATACCTTGGTTCTCAAAAACTAAGGGAAATACTTACTCTACTTTGCTGCATCACCCTTTTCTCTTCAAGGGAAAACCAACGAAGTGCTCAAGAGGTAGCAGAGAGCATATGCTATCATGTTATTTACACGAGAAGTTATTAGTGGTGTGTTTTGAACAAAACATATTCACGGGTCAAAATTGTCGTAGTATTTGTACCCAAGTTATCAGGACCGAAAGCCTATACTATCATGTTATTTACGCACAAATTTATCAGAATATGTTTTCAACAAAAAAATCAAGGGTCAAAATTATCGTACTATTTGTACCTAAGTTATCAGGCCCGGAAGCCTATATTACCATGTTATTTACAGAGAGGTTACCGAAATATGTTTTTAACAACTTTTTTCCACGGGTCAAAGTTACTGTGGTGTTTATACATAAATTATCAAGTCCGCGAGTGTATATTATAATGCTATTTACAAAGAAGATATCAATGGTATCTTTTCAACAATTTTTCTCCACGGGTCAAAGTTATCGTGATGTTTGAACCTAAGTTATCAAGTCCAGAAGGCTACATTATCAAAAAAATTACCGGGAATATGTTTCAATGAAAAAATATCGTGTGAAAAATCATGTACATATGACTAAAAAAATGGGAAGATCGTCGTTTACGTATACCTATGTTTTAACAACAAGAAAAACTCCAGGGTCAAAGTTATCACAGTGTTCGTATGTAATTTACTAGGTCGGTGGTACATAAATTATCATGCAATTTACACCAAATTTATCGGGTATGTTTCGACAAACTTTTTCCTAGGTCAAAGTTATCATGATGTATGTACATAAGTTATCAGATCCATGACGCGTAAATTACCATGCTATTTACACATAACTTATCAAAAAATGTTTGAAAAACTTTTTTGAACTATGTGAAGTGGTATGGAACGTGCAAGAAAATGATCGAACTTAGATGCACAAGTTAAAGTAATTGGGACCGATAAGACTATTGATTCAATTTCTTTTAGAAACTCGTATTAAGAAGGTATAAGTAGTGTGTATCTTGTGAGAAACCAACAAATTGATCTAGCCTAGTTGGTTGTTGTTGTTTGATTGGCACATGTGGTTTTGGGTTCAATTCTTGGCTACCACAACAATTTTTGGCTATTTATCTTAAGGCCTTGCATCATAGGAAAAATTCCTACAAAATCGGATCCCATTAAAGCTGCATTAATCACGAAAAATCTACCGTAAAATAGAATCCCATTAAAGCACCAACAATTCCACGGCCACGCAATCGGATAGTCATTAAAGGGATAATTATTCCGTGATGTGTCTGTTTCTATAAAATCGGATCTCATTAAAGTGACAATTATTCCGCGGCGTGGGATCTGATCGAGCGGCATCAAGATCGTTCAGAATTTACAAATCTCAAATATTAATTGCATGCTAAACATTTTGAGTGCTTTCCACTGAAGCAATATAGATCGTTGGATTGACATGGTTTGATAGTCAAAATTTGTTGGATCTACCTGATGAGGTTATTTTCCATCAGGTAGGCCCGTTGTCGGTGTCAAAACCGACGGATCTCGGGTAGGGGGTCCCGAACTGTGCGTCAAGGCCGGATGGTAACAGGAGGCAGGGAACACTTTGTTTTACCCAGGTTCGGGCCCTCTCGATGGAGGTAATACCCTACTCCTGCTTGATTAATATTGATGATATGGGTAGTACAAGAGTAGATCTACCACGAGATCAAGGAGGCTAAACCCTAGAAGCTAGCCTATGGTATGATTGTTGTGTATGGAGTTGATTGCCTACGGACTACAACCCTCCGGTTTATATAGACACTGGATAGGGTTAGGGTTACATAAAGTCGGTTACAATGGTAGGAGATCTTGAGTATCTGCATCGCCAAGCTTGCCTTCCATGCCAAGGAAAGTCCCATCCGGACACGGGACGAAGTCTTCAATCTTGTATCTTCATAGTCCAGGAGTCCGGCTGAAGGTATAGTCCGGCTACCCGAACACCCCCTAATCCAGGACTCCCTCAGTAGCCCCTGAACCAGGCTTCAATGACGACGAGTCCGGCGCGCAAATTGTCTTCGGCATTGCAAGGCGGGTTCCTCCTCCAAGTCCTTCATAGAAGATTGTAAACACCAAGAGTAGTGTCCGGCTCTGCAAAATAAGTTTCCACATATTGCCATAGAGAGAATAATATTAACACAAATCAAATCTGCTGACGTATTCTGTAGTGCACCATCACACTATAGCCAAGTCCTTTACTCGAATCGTTTTTACTTTTCCACCTCAGCATGTTTTGCGAGGCGGCTTCCTTGGCACATCTTGTCAAAGCAGAGGTCGTGTGCCCTTTTTACGGGATTCTTATCAATACGGACGTGGGTAACCCTAACCGCGCCATTTACCATGGCGCTTGGAAGGCAAGCGAGTTTTATTAGGCAGGTGGGGACGCATAACTGCATCTGCCCATATAAGGGGATAAGGATCCACCTTTTTACCTACGCCTTCTTCCTCCTTTGCCTATCCATCTCCTGCGCACTCGAGCTCCAGCGCCCAAGCCCGCACTTCCCACCTCAACCTTCTCCAGCAATGTCCGGAGCGGGAGGCAAGTGGATGGTCTCCTCCGTCAAGGAGGGCCATGTCAAAAAGCTAAGGAAGGCCGGATACTTGTCCAAAGACATCGCGCACCGGCTTCCCGAGGAGGGGCAGCTTCTCCCCACCCCAAGGCCCCATGAGAGGGTAGTATTCCTTCCCCATTTCCTCCGCGGACTGGGTTTTCCACTCCACCCATTTGTCCGGGGGCTCATGTTTTACTATGGCCTGGATTTCCATGATCTGGCCCCGAACTTCGTCCTCAACATCTCGGCGTTTATCGTCGTATGCGAGGCTTTCCTCCGCATCCGCCCCCATTTCGGCCTCTGGCTCAAGACCTTCAACGTCAAGCCCAAGGTGGTGCGCGGCAGCCCAGGCGGAGTGCGGAGGCGCCATGGCGGGCAAGATGGCCAACGTCCTATGGCTCGAGGGCTCCTTCGTGGAGACCCTGAAGGGGTGGCAATCTGGTGGTTTTACATCACCGAGCCGCGATCCGAAATGGATCGCAGCCCCCGAGTTCCGATCCGGACCCCCCACGCGGCTTATGTCCTGGAAAGAGACGGGCCTGTCGTGGGGCGACGAAAAAGAGGTGACCGGACTGCAGACATGCATCCAGTCCCTGGTGAGCAAGCCGATCAAGCTCGTCAATGTAGTCCAGGTTATGCTCGTCCGCCGGATCCTCCCGTGTCAACAACGGGACTTTAATCTGTGGGAGTTCGACCCGGCGCAGCACCAAACCCTTAACAGGCTCTTCGACACGACGTATGAAGACGTCTGGAAGGTGCTAACCAAAGGCGCCGAGGCTCCCACATCCGCTTCCGAGGACCGCGGATACAGCTCGCAGCGTCACGCTAGCGAGGTAAGCTATTTTCACCTTTTACAGGATGTTAAGTTTTTTCATAGTTTGACTCTATGCGGGATCTAAACTCCCTTACCTTGACAGGCTTGGCGGGCGAAGTCCGGATCGATTAACTGTCCGGCTCCCTTGCCCGAAGACCCAGCCCCTGCTCTCCTAGTGAAGCTGCTGGTCTCCGGCGCCTTATGTGGTGCCGGAGAATAAGGCCAAGAAGAAGAAGACCACGGGGACTCGAAAAGTGTGCCCGTAATGTGAGATGCGCAGGCCCGGTGGTCGAGAACTCGAATAAAACTCTCGGTCGAGTCAGACGCCCCTCCCTCGCGCCGCACACGAGAGAGAGAGAGAAGACTCTCCCCTCCTGCCAGCGGAGGGGGAAAGAAGAGTAAATCAAAGATCAGAAATGCTGATGGTCGCCCCAGTAGGGGGGGCCGGCGTAAGGGTGCAAGAAGAGGACAACCCCTTCAGACTGACTCCCCCCCGACACTCTGACACACCGCGAGGCGAGAGAGTGGACGGACGAGACGGCCAAGCCAAAATCGAAAGAACGAATCCGTACCGTGCTAGGAGTACCAGAGTAACTTCATGAGCTAATTACTATTTGTGCACAGCCTTTCCTGCCAATGATCGTAAAATCACATCCCTGGCAGCCCGCGCCACAAGAAGGACCTGACAAACTTCCACCAATCTGGTTAATCGAAGTCGGAACTCCCGTGCAGATTACAGATGGAACCATGTGAACTCAGTTAACCCTGCGCCAGTCGATCTCGCACCGCCTGCGGAACGCGACTTGAAAAGGCAACAGCCGTGGTCGTCCCGACAAGCTTAACAAAAACGACACAAGATAACAGGCGAGAAAGAGCGATGACGGTAGAGGTCACCTGCAGGAGCCACAAGAAACCTATCAGGGAACGACTCCAGTGAAGTAACAGGAGGACAAGACCCGCGATAGACATCCAAGATCCAGCGCTTTGGAGCCGTAGACCACAAGTGCCAGAACGTCAAACAATTCGGACCGCCAACGGCAGAGCAGAACATCAGCCTTGCCAAGCAAAGAGTGGAGCCACAAGCCTTATGAGCCGTTGCCAAGCCTCCAATCCACCGAGCGGCGCAGCCAAGAACGGAAATTCTGGTTGAGAGCTACTTGACATGCGACCTCCCACGAGCCGAAAGCACGCAGAATCCTAATTCCTATGAGCTACGGATGACATCCACGAAGGTTGTCTCGTCTGCCCAAAAGAAGCGGAGCGCGTGAACTATGACGCTAGCTGACCCCTAACAGGCTTTACACCGAAATTGGTAAAGTAAAAAAATCGTAAATATTTACGCGCATAGCGACAGTAAGCCTCGGTCTATGCTTCTGTAGATGGACGCGTGAAAGACAAGCCGATAGGCGGATCATATAATTTACGCAATCTAGGAGGTACGCCTCCATTCAAATTTGCAGGCGCGCCGCATTGACTGCGGAGGTCGGACAATACAGCATATCAAAGACTTAAACAGGCTGCCCCTGGAACACGCGGAACTCAGAGCTCGGACACGAAGCAAGAGCACGGCTCTTGCCAAGCTCTGGCTCAACAGCACGAAGGAAGAACAAGAAAGGTATAGAGATGACCCTTACAGCAAAAACCCAGTGCCTAATAGAGAGGCGTGATTGCAAAATAGACAGCAAGACTATGATACGCTAGCCTCTATTGTAAGGAGGCCGGCACAACTGGATCTTGAAAAGACCACCAGTATAGAGGCTAAAGCAGACCCTTCAAGCAGGCTCGACCTTGTTCGCCAACGAGGCGCCAAGGAAACCTAAGGCCACTGGAGTCGCAACATAATAAATGACCAATCCGGAGCAGAGAGAAACTGGGGTCTCAGCCGTCGGCGGAGTGCCGAAAGGCCGTTTCAGGTATCTAATGAATAAAAATGCAGAGTTTGGAGCTTGCAGTCCAAAACCACGACCCAAGCGTCCGATGCGCTCGCGGCGGCGCCCGTTGACAACTGTACTCTAAGTGCCGAAAGTGACACCACAAAAGAGACCTCACAACTGAGTTCAAGATGACCAAAGCTCACCATCAACCCCCGGCGCCCGGAGTTGAAGAAGAAGATAGCAGCGGGTAAGGCATTCTTATGCAAAGCAGAAATATAAAAGTAAACTACTTGTTACTTACCCGAATCCGGAGTTCTCCAGGGGCATTCGCAGATCTTCCCCGCAGCGTATCCGACGACGCCGCATTCTACCGAGCTGAAGAGGGCAGCTCGACGGAGAAGGTGTTCTGGTCTCAGTATGCTGAGGCCGGACACCCTGTGCCCTTGAGCGACCAGCTGAAACAGCTGGTCGAGCTCCACAAGGCGGCCGAACAGGCCATGAAGGGCTTCATAGTTCGGCTGTGGCCCGGAGAGGCCCTGCCTGGGAGCTACTTCGGGCTGGTGCGGCGGCTGGTGGAGGCCTGTCCAAGGCTCGAGGTCATCAAGCGCTCCGTCTGCATCGAAGGTGCCCGGGGCCCTTGCCCGTGCAAAGGTGCACTGGGGTAAGCTGGACGGTGAGAAGCTTGTGAAGGACGGGCCGCCGCCGGGGAAGGAGCATCGCAAGCCCGAGAACTATTACAAGGATGTTCTTGCGGTGCCCGCCTTGTGGCGGATGAATGTACCAAGGATGTAATTTTTGAATGAACTCGCTCGTGTTTATCCTGTGCGCTGAAAACTTGTTCATATGCGCTAAGCAATGCTTATTGAATTTAAAATATTATTTTCGTGCGGCCGTTTATCAAAAATTGAGAGATGGCCAGTCGTCGGCTTCTGCCCCCATGCCACTAGTGCTGGGGTGTTCGGGATAAACCTGGCGCTCTTTTTCCCATGGTTGGGTCCTTCGAGGGAGGCGCTCAGCACAACGAACAGGCAATCGACTATAATGCTTGAACACTCTCACTTAGCCATAGAACTCTATAATTTTAAATTTCGGCGAAGCCCCTAGTTCGGAAGACCGAGTTCGGGGCGCTATCCACGCCTTGTGGCCGGACGCTCCTCGCTCGAAGCGGCATAAGTCTTTAGGGACTCGAAAAACCTCTCGAACAGCGACCGGTCTCTCGCCACATCATGACAGTCAGTTTTAGCTTTCTCCACTGAGGTTGCTTAACCCAGCTAAGAACCGGGGCACAATCGCAGTGGTTCTCCTAGTGCTACCTTAGCCGATATAGCGGAAGTAAGGCACCAAAACATAGGAGCCGGGCAAACCCAACTATTGACCCAAATCATGATGAGCCGATGCATATAGTGCTATAAGTTCGGGGTGCAACCAAGCAACGAAAGACGTGCAACACTCGATGAAAGTTTCACGGAACTTCTCACCGCATATTGTCCAGCCAAACTGAAGCGCGAACCCTACGGCGTACTTGCCGCTACCAGCCTCGCTCAAACGAGAGCATGCAAAACTGTGCATTAACATAAAACATGTATATGAAAAAGCAAAATCAATGGGCAAACAATAGTGCGACAAAGTAATGCCTTGTTAATAGAAGAGGCATATATATAATCAAAAGCGAACGATACACAGTAGTGCAGGTGAACGAAGGAAGATAATAGGAATCTCAGAGATCTCAGTAGTGTACAAGAGAGCAGACAACCCACTAGAACCAAGAGACGAGAACAGAGCCCACCAGCACGGAAGCAAAAAGATATTGGACTAATTCTAACAGGGGCAGGCCGCGGAATTGTATTCAAAACAGGTATACCGCTCGTAACAGAGACCACTTGGGAGTTCCATAATGCGGCATGGCTTGTCTGCCTCCCTGGATCTTGCATCGTTTGTGCGGCAGTCGAATTGCCGAACAGGTCGTCCGAAGTATGGAGTCCTGAAAGTAAGAAAAATTAAAAAAAAATCCGGCAGCCCCTAGTACGTTTTAAGCCGTATTTTGGGCGTGCCGTTATTGTGCCCCTTCCCCTGTGCCCATGGTATTTCAAGGGCGTAGTTATGTACGCGAGGTACTGGTTTCGCTATGTCGCGAAAGCTGGGGTTGGGGCCGCATTGCTACGCTTGCTCAGAGTGTGCCAGGCGGTCCTGCTGTGGGTTACTCCGGGCGCGCTTGGCAGTGTCTGGCTTTTTAATGGCCGGACTGGAGAATTGCCTGAGAAGGCTACTTTGTACCTCCGCTGCGAGAGCCGCCGTATGCTCCTCCGTACGGAGGGAGCGTTCGGTGTTTCCGTTGACCGTAATTACTCCTCGAGGGCCTGGCATCTTGAGCTTGAGATATGCGTAGTGCGGCACCGCATTGAACTTTGCGAATGCGGTTCGCCCGAGCAGGGCGTGATAGCCACTACGAAACGGGACTATATCGAAGATTAACTCTTCGCTTCGGGAATTGTCCGGGGATCTGAAGACCACGTTTCAAGTGTGACTGAGCCTGTACAGTTGGCCTCTACACCTGGTATTACGCCTTTAAAGGTCATTTCGGTGGGCTTAATCCTCGAGGGATCTATGCCCATTTTCCGCACTGTATCCTGGTAAAGCATGTTTAGGCTGCTGCCACCGTCCATAAGGACTCTAGTGAGATGAAATCCGTCAATAATTGGGTCTAGAACCAATGTGGCAAAGCCGCCGTGACGGGTGCTAGTGGGGTGGTCCCTTCGATCAAAGGTGATCGGGCAGGAGGACCATGGGTTGAACTTTGGGGCGACTGGCTCTATCGCGTATACGTCCCTTAACGCGCGCTTCCGCTCCCTCTTGGGGATGTGGGTTGCGTATATCATGTTCACCGTCCGTAGTTGTGGGGGAAAACCCTTCTATCCACTGTTGTTCGGTGGCCGGGGCTCCTCGTCGTCATCGCTATGCAGCCCCTTGTCTTCGTTTTCGGCGTTTAACTTGCCTGCCTACTTGAACACCCAACAATCCCTGTTGGTTTGATTGGCCGGCTTTTCGGGGGTGCCATGTATCTGGCATAAGCGGTCGAGTATTCGGTCCAAACTAGACGGGCCCCTAGGATTCCTTTTGAATGGCTTCTTCCGCTGACCGGATTTAGAGCCTCTGAATCTGGCATTAACTGCCGTATCCTCAGCATTGTCGCCGTTAATGTGGCGCTTCTGCTTGTTGCGACGCGACCTGCCACTAATGTCCCTGGTGTCCGAACTACCAGGGTTCTTGGTTATATTGTTTCTACGAGCAAGCCAGCTGTCTTCTCCCGCGCAAAAGCGGGTCATGAGTGTCGTGAGTGCTGCCATAGATTTTGGCTTTTCCTGTCCAAGGTGCCAGGCCAACCACTCGTCACGGATATTGTGCTTGAAGGCTGCTAGGGCCTCAGCGTCCGGACAGTCGACTATTTGATTTTTCTTTGTTAGGAACCGTGTCCAGAATTGCCTGGCCGATTCATCTGGCTGCTGAATTACGTGACTTAGGTCATCGGCGTCTGGGGGTCCCACATAAGTGCCCTGGAAATTGTCGAGGAATGCGGCTTCCAGGTCCTCCCAACAACAGATTGATCCTGTTGGCAAGCTGTTAAGCCAATGCCGAGCTGGTCCTTTAAGCTTGAGTGGGAGGTATTTGATGGCGTGGAAATCATCGCCGCGGGCCATGTGGATATGAAGGAGATAATCCTCAATCCATACCGCAGGATCTGTTGTGCCATCATATGATTCGATGTTTACAGGTTTGAAACCCTCGGAGATTTGATGATCCATTATTTCGTCTGTGAAGCAGAGTGGGTGTGCGGCGCCTCTGTACTGGGCTATATCATGACGTAGCTCCAGTGAGCCTTGTCTACTGTGTTCGGCCCTGCCGAATTTGTGGCCGGCGTGACGGATGCCGTCTCGAGCCGTGGGGCGCCCATGCGATCCGTAGATCGATCTTGTTTGTTTAGCCTTGTCCTCCAGCATATCTCGTAAGTCCGGCGCATATTCCCGTGCCTTGGTACGGGGTGCGGCTTGAGTGGAGGGCCGAGAGGCCTCTCTGTCGCGGCCATGAGGTGGCCGGTCGGCCGCATCAAGTGCTTCCTCCTCTAATTGGGGTAGCAACCTGCGCTTTGGGTAGCTCTTGGAGGGGCGTTCGAGTTTATGCTCTTCGGCCGCAAGGACTTCAGTCCATCTGTCGACTAGCAAATCTTGATCAGCTCTAAGCTGTTGCTGTTTTTTCTTGAGGCTTCTTGCCGTGGCCATAAGCCTGCATTGGAAACGCTTTTGCTCGACAGGATCCTCTGACACGACGAATTCGTCGTTGTCAAGGCTTGCCTCATCTTCGGAGGGAGGCATATAATTATCGTCCTCGACCTCTCTGTGTGCCGCTCTCTCATGAGGGCTGGTTTCTCCATCCTCCTGTGCTAAATCTTGCTGGAGGGGGTTTTCTTCAGCGCTTTCCAGAGTATTATTATCTCCCGTGCTGGAATCACCATGTTTGTTTTGGCGGGATTTTGAGTGGCGCTGCTGACGTCGGCGCTTAGGCTGTTTCTTGGAGGGGTCATCCTCCGCTGTTCCATCGCCATCTCCCTCTTTTGGGGTGTCCACCATTTATATGTCATACAACGAGGTGGCTTTCCAGGGCCTAATAGGCACTGGTTCTTCATCATCTCCTTCATCGGCGTCCATATCGTTGATGTCTTCGGAGTCGAAGTCGAGCATGTCGGTTAAGTCGTCGACAGTGGCTACAAAGTGGGTGGTGGGTGGGCTTTGAATTTCTTCATCGTTCGAATCCCAACCCAGCTGGCCGCAGTCCGGCCAGGGCTCTCCTGATAAAGAGAGAGACTTCAGTGACTTCAGAATATCGCCAAAAGGCGAGTGCTGAAAGATGTCCGCGGTAGTGAACTCCATGATCGGCGCCCAATCGGATTCGATTGGCAGGGGCACAGAGTGTTCGGAGTCCGGAGAGGAGTCCGGCTCCTTGGAGTCACGAGTCTCGTAGAGTACGGGGCTGGTGTTCGGCTCAATCGCTGTTGGGATCACAGCCCCCGAGGTGGCGTCCAACCGCCCCTCCTCGATCGGCACAGTTGGCTCCAAATTAGGGACCGGAGCCGATGCAGGTGCGGCCTCCAGGGCACTGTTCGGCGGCAGAGCTAGATCATGCTCGTCGGGACAGCGCGACGCACTCGGCAGTGGCTCGAATCTGTCGAAGATCAAGTCCCCGCGGATGTCAGCCGTGTAGTTTAAACTTCCGAATCTGACCTGACGGCCAGGGGCGTAGCTTTCGATCTGCTCCAGATGGCCAAGTGAATTGGCCCGCAGTGCGAAGCCACCGAAGACGAAGATCTGTCCGGGGAGGAAGGTCTCACCCTGGACCGCATCGCTGTTGAAGATCGTAGGAGCCATCGGGCCTGACGGCGACGGCACAGAGGAACTCTCAATGAAAGCACCAATGTCGGTGTCAAAACCGGCGGATCTTGGGTAGGGGGTCCTGAACTGTGCGTCTAGGCCGGATGATAACAGGAGGCAAGGGACACGAAGTTTTACCCAGGTTCGGGCCCTCTCGATGGAGGTAAAACCCTACGTCCTGCTTGATTAATATTGATGATATGGGTAGTACAAGAGTAGATCTACCACGAGATTAGAGAGGCTAAACCCTAGAAGCTAGCCTATGGTATGATTGTTGATGTGTATGTTGTCCTATGGACTAAAACCCTCCGGTTTATATAGACACCGGATAGGGTTAGGGTTACATAGAGTCGGTTACAATGGTAGGAGATCTGAATATCCGTATCGCCAAGCTTGCCTTCCACGCCAAGGAAAGTCCCTCCCGGACACGGGACGAAGTCTTCAATCTTGTATCTTCATAGTCCTAGAGTCCGGCTAAAGGTATAGTTCGGCTATCCAAACACCCCCTAATCCAGGACTCCCTCACTTACAACTCATCAAGCACCGGAGTGAGGCTTGATGATTTTATTCGGGTAGCGGAAGCGTATATAATACAAGTGACCAACTCCAGGATCGCACGGGACTGACTGGGACTCCTCTAGGCGTCAGACTCGCTATCGAACTCTTCATCCATAAGATCGCCTTTGTCAACATCTAGCCAAATCAACAAGCCAGGTGAGTACTTTGAATGTACTCACAAGACAGTTTGGACATAAGATATAACAAATGCAAACATAATGCACATGAGCAGGTTAGTAATGCACACTCAGGTAATAAATTTGCACTGCACGATAAATAAAAGGAAGTCGGGCGGTAGTCCTCCCGAAATCTGAATAAAATAGCTGAAGACCGATCGGGTGTCTGAAGCGACGCCTCGAAAGGTAAAAAAATAATTTAACATGCCGCAGTCGGGCGTCAGGGCGACACCACATAAAGGGCTTATACTGAAACGTAAATGACAGTACGTGCCACAGTCAGACGTCTAAGCGACATCTCGAAAAGGGCTTATAATGAAAGTAAATAATCAGGATGCCACAGTTGGACGTCTGAGCGACATCACATAAAGGGCTTATATCAAAAGTAAATAACAGGGATGCCACAGTCGGACGTCTGAGTGACATCACATAAAGGGCTTATATCAAAAGTAAATAACCAGAATGCCACAGTCGGACGTCTGAGCGACATCACATAAAGGGCTTATATCAAAAGTAAATAACAAGAATGCCACAGTCGGACGTCTGAGCGACATCACATAAAGGGCTTATAT
>NC_053025.1:266472315-266497451 GCF_003073215.2 Triticum urartu | reverse complement strand
TACCGCCGAACCAAAGTATGACATGCTGGTAGGCAGTATGACTTATATCGCCCACAACTCACTTGTGTTCTACTCGTGCATATAACATCAACATAAAACCTAGGCTCGGATACCACTGTTGGGTTTCGTAGTAATTTCAAAAAATTTCCTACGCACACGCAAGATCATGTGATGCATAGCAACGAGAGGGGACAGTGTTGTCTACGTACCCACGCAGACCGACTGCGGAAGCGATGACACAACGTAGAGGAAGTAGTCGTACGTCTTCACGATCCAACCGATCAAGCATCGAAACTACGGCACCTCCGAGTTCGAGCACACGTTCAGCTCGATGACGATCCCCGGACTCCGATCCAGCAAAGTGTCGGGGAAGAGTTCCGTCAGCACGACGGCGTGGTGACGATCTTGATGTACTACAGCAGCAGGGCTTCGCCTAAACTCCGCTACAGTATTATCGAGGTATATGGTGGTTACTAGCTCCAATTTGATACAAATTTATTTTTTTTGGGAACTCGTGGGAATGTGTTCTTATTTATTGATAGGCTTTTGGTTTACACGACCAATCGCAGCGAGTGCTTGTCAAAAAGCTTTTGTAACTAATCGTGTAGGGGATTTTGGTCTATTATTAGGAATTTTAGGTTTTTTTTTGCAAAACAATCATCAAGCATCAAACTTCTCATAGTATTCAACACACTTTATATGAAAGTTTTTATTATACCCATCTTGGATGCCCATCATATTAGGACTAGTTTTATAGCCAAAGCAAATTACCATGATGTTCTAAAAGACTCTCAAAATAATATAAGTGAAGCATGAGAGATCAATAATTTCTATAAAATAAAACCACCACCGTGCTCTAAAAAGATATAAGTGAAGCACTAGAGCAAAATTATCTAGCTCAAAAGATATAAGTGAAGCACATAGAGTATTCTAATAAATTCCGATTCATGTGTGTCTCTCCCAAAAGGTGTGTACAGCAAGGATGATTGTGGTAAACTAAAAAGCAAAGACTCAAATCATACAAGACACTCCAAGCAAAACACATATCATGTGGTGAATAAAAATATAGCCTCAAGTAAAGTTACCGATAGACGAAGACGAAAGAGGGGATGCCTTCCGAGGCATCCCCAAGCTTAGGCTTTTGGTTGTCCTTGAATTTTACCTTGGGGTGCCTTGGGAATCCCCAAGCTTAGGCTCTTGCCACTCCTTGTTCCAAAATCCATCAAATCTTTACCCCAAAACTTGAAAACTTCACAACACAAAACTCAACAGAAAATCTCATGAGCTCCGTTAGTATGAGAAAACAAACCACCACTTTAATGTACTGTAATGAACTCATTCTTTATTTATATTGGTGTTAAACCTAATGTATTCCAACTTCTCTATGGTTCATACCCCCTGATACTAGCCATAGATTCATCAAAATAAGCAAACAACACACGAAAAACAGAATCTGTCAAAAACAGAACAGTCTGTAGCAATCTGGAGGTTTCGAATACTTCTGTAACGCCAAAAATTCTGAAAAATTAGGACACCTAAATAATTTGTATATTGATCTACTGCAGTTGGAATTGGTATTTTATCGCTCTCTGGTAAAAAATGAAAATTATTCTCGTGAGTGCATACTTTCTATTTTTATCAGCAAGATCAAATAACAATCACCCAAGAAGATCCTAAAGGCTTTACTTGGTACTCTTGATATTGCTGTCGATCTCTTCTATCTTTTTAAGGTGAAGATCACCAAATCTAGGTAGAGTCATCGTGACAAGCAAGCAATCCAACACACAAGCAAACAAGAAACGGGCAAAAGGGGCAAATAGAAAAAGAGAAGGGGAACGGAAAGAGAGGGAGAGAGAGGAAGAGAGGGCTAATAAAACGGCAAGGGTGAAGTGGGGGAGAGGAAAACGAGAGGCAAATGGCAAATAATGTAATGCGAGGGATAAGAGTTTGTGATGGGTACTTGGTATATTTTGACTTGATAATGGTGCCAGAAATGACTCGTTGTGGGAGTCAAATCTTGACTTGACTTGGCACGAATCTCCCCGGCAATGGCGCCAGAAATCCTTCTTGCTACCTCTTGACCACTATGTTGGTTTTCCCTTGAAGACGAAAGGGTGATGCAGTAAAGTAGCGTAAGTATTTCCCTCGGTTTTTGAGAACCAAGGTATCAATCCAGTAGGAGATCACGCTCAAGATCCACGCACCTACACAAACAAATAAGAACCTCGCAACCAACGCGATAAAGGAGTTGTCAAGCCCTTCTCGGTCACTTATGAGAGTGAGATCTGATAGATATGATAAGATAATATTTTTGGTATTTTTATGATAAAGAGAAATAAAGATGCAAAGTAAAATAAAAGGCAAAGGAAATAACTAAGTATTGGAAGATTAATATGATGGAAGATAGACCCGGGGGCCATAGGTTTCACTAGTGGCTTCTCTCAAGAGCATAAGTATTACGGTGGGTAAACGAATTACTGTCGAGCAATTGATAGAATTGAGCATAGTTATGAGAATATCTAGGTATGATCATGTATATACGCATCACGTCCGAGACAAGTAGACCGAAACGATTCTGCATCTACTACTATTACTCCACACATCGACCGCTATCCAGCATGCATCTAGAGTATTAAGTTCAAAAGAACAGAGTAGTGCTTTAAGGAAGATGACATGATGTAGAGGGATAAACTCATGCAATATGATATAAACCCCATCTTTTTATCCTCGATGGCAACAATACAATACGTATTGGTTCCCTTTCTTGTCACTGGGATCGAACACCGCAAGATTGAACCCAAAGCTAAGCACTTCTCCCATTGCAAGAAAGATCAATCTAGTAGGCCAAACCAAACTGATAATTCGAAGAGACTTGCAAAGATAAACCAATCATACATAAAAGAATTCAGAGGAGAATCAAATATTGTTCATAGATAATCTGGATCATAAACCCACAATTCATCGGATCTCGACAAACACACCGCAAAAGAAGATTACATCGAATAGATCTCCAAGAAGATCGAGGAGAACTTTGTATTGAGATCCAAAGAGAGAGAAGAAGCCATCTAGCTAATAACTATGAGAGGTCTGAAGTAAACTACTCACACATCACCGGAGAGGCCATGGAGTTGATGTAGAAGCCCTCCGTGATCAATGCCCCCTCCGGCGGAGCTCCGGAAAAGGCCCCAGATGGGATCTCTGAGTACAGAAGGTTGGCGGTGGAATTAGGTTTTCGTGGTGCTCCTGGGGGGGGTACGTGGATATATATATATATATATATATATATATAGGAGGAAGAAGCACGTCGGTGGAGTAATGGAGGGCCCACGAGGGTGGAGGGCGCGCCCCCTGCCTCGTGCCTTCCTCCCTTGTTTCTTGACGGCCACTCCAAGTCCCCTGGATCATGTTTGTTGAGAAAATCACGTTCCCGAATGTTTCATTCCGTTTGGACTCCATTTGATATTCCTTTTCTTCGAAACCCTAAAATAGGCAAAAACAACAACAATTTGGGCTGGGCCTACGGTTAGTAGGTTAGTCCCAAAAATGATATAAAAGTGTAAAATAAAGCCCATCAACATCCAAAATAGATAATATAATAGCATGGAGCAATAAAAAATTATAGATATGTTGGAGACGTATCATGCATCACCATGTTCTTGCGTGTGCGTAAGAATTTTTTTGAAATTACCGCGTTCCCGAACAGTGGCATCCAAGCTAGATCTATGCGTAGATGTTATATACACGAGTAGAACACAAAGGAGTTGTGGGCGTGAGTATATACACATTGCTTGCCGTCACTAGTTGATTCTTGATTTGATGGTATTGTTGGATGAAGCGGCCCAGACCGACATTACGCGTACGCTTACGCGAGACTGGTTCTACCGACGTGCTTCGCACACAGGTGGCTAGTGGGTGTCTGTTTCTCCAACTTTAGTTGAATCGGTTTCAATGAACAAGGTTCTTTCTGAAGATCAAAAAGCAATCACTATACTATGTTGTGGTTTTGATGCGTAGGTAAGAACGGTTCTTGCTAATCCTGTAGCAGCCACGTAAAACTTGCAACAACAAAGTAGAGGACGTCAAACTTGTTTTTGTAGGGCATGTTGTGATGTGATATGGTCAAGACATGATGACATATAAATTGTTGCATAAGATGATCATGTTTTGTTAAAGTTATCGGCAACTGGCAGGAGCCTTATGGTTATCTCTTTATTGCATAAGATGCAAGCGCCATATAATTGCTTTACTTTATCGCTATGCGATAGC
Organism: Triticum urartu; assembly: GCF_003073215.2. Lineage (NCBI taxonomy): Eukaryota > Viridiplantae > Streptophyta > Magnoliopsida > Poales > Poaceae > Triticum > Triticum urartu. The sequence goes on along the minus strand of NC_053025.1, from coordinate 266,493,185 downwards.
AATAGTTGCAAAATCAATAGTGGCGAGACGACCATGTGACGACACGTTGATAAGATCAAGATGATGGAGATCATGGTGTCATGCCGGTGACGATGAGAGATCATGACGGTACTTTGGAGATGGAGATCAAAGGCACAAGATGATGATGGCCATATCATGTCACATATTTTGATTGCATGTGATGTTTATCTTTTATGCATCTTATTTTGCTTAGTTCGACGGTAGCTTTATAAGATGATCTCTCACTAATTATCAAGGTACAAGTGTTCTCCCTGAGTATGCACCGTTGCGAAAGTTCTTCGTGCTGAGACACCACGTGATGATCGGGTGTGATAGGCTCTACGTTCAAATACAACGGGTGCAAAACAGTTGCACACGCGGAATACTCAGGTTAACTTGACGAGCCTAGCATATAACAGATATGGCCTCGGAACACGGAGACCGAAAGGTCGAGCGTGAATCATATAGTAGATATGATCAACATAGTGATGTTCACCATTGAAAACTACTCCATCTCACGTGATGATCGGACATGGTTTAGTTGATTTGGATCACGTGATCACTTAGAAGATTAGAGGGATGTCTTTCTAAGTGGGAGTTCTTAAGTAATATGATTAATCGAACTTTAATTTATCATGAACTTAGTCCTGATATTATTTGCATAACTATGTTGTAGATCAATAGCTCGCGATGTAGCTCCCCGTCTATTTTTGGTATGTTCCTAGAGAAAAACTATGTTGAAAGATGATAGTAGCAATGATGCGGACTAGGTCCGTGATCTGAGGATTATCCTCATTGCTGCACAGAAGATTTATGTCCTTGATGCACCGCTAGGTGACAGACCTATTGCAGGAGCAGATGCAGACGTTATGAACATTTGACAAGCTCGATATAGTGACTACTTGATAGTTTAGTGCACCATGCTTTATAGATTAGAACAGGAACTTCAAAAATGTTTTGAACGCCATGGAGCATATAAGATGTTCCATGAGTTGAAATTGGTATTTCATACTCAGGCCCATGTCAAGAGGTATGAGACCTCTGACAGTACTTTGCCTACAAGATGGAGGAGAATAGATCAACCAGTGAGCATGTGCTCAGATTGTCTGGGTACTACAATTGCTTGAATCAAGTGGGAGTTAATCCTGCAGATGAGATAGTAATTGACAAAGTTATCTAGTCACTATCACCAAGTTACTAGAACTTCATGATGAACTATAATATGCAAGGGATAACGAAAACAATTCCCAAGCTCTTCACGATGCTAAAATTAGTGAAGGTAGAAATCAAAAAAAGCATCAAGTGTTGATGGTTAACAAGACCACTAGTTTCAAGAAAAGGGCAAATGGATAGAAAGGGAACTTCAAGAAGAATGACAAACAAGTTGTCACTCCCGTGAAGAAGCCCAAAGCTAGACCCAAGCCTGAAACTGAGTGCTTTATGCAAAGGAAATGGTCACTAGAAGTGGAACTGCCCTAGATACTTGGCAGATAAGAAGGATGGCATAGTGAACAAAGGTAAATTGGATATACATGTTATTGATGTGTACTTTACTAGTGTTTATAGCAACCCCTCGGTATTTGATACTGGTTCAGTTGCTAAGAGTAGTAACTCGAAACGGGAGTTGCAAAAATAAACAAAGACTAGTTAAGGGCGAGGTGATGATGTGTGTTCGAATTCCAAGGTTGATAAGATCACCATCACACACTCCCTTTACCTTCGGGATTAGTGTTGAACCTAAAATAAATGTTATTTTCTGTTTGCGTTGAGCTTAATATGATTGGATCATGTTTATTGCAATACGGTTATTCATTTAAGACAAAGAATAATTGTTATTCTGTGTACATGAATAAAACCTTCTGAGGTCATACACCCAAGGTCAATGGTTTATTGAATCTCGATCGTAGTGATACACATATTCATAATATTGAAGCCAAAAATGCTAAGTTAATAATGATAGTGCAACTTATTTGTGGCACTGCCGCTTAGGTCATATTTGTTGGAAATATGCCCTAGAGGCAATAATAACAACATTATTATTATATTTCCTTGTTCATGATAATTGTCTTTATTCATGCTATAATTGTGTTATCCGGAAATCGTAATACATGTGTGAATAACAGACACCAACATGTCCCTAGTAAGCCTCTAGTTGACTAGCTCGTTGATCAACAGATAGTCATGGTTTCCTGACTATGGACATTGGATGTCATTGATAACGAGATCACATCATTAGGAGAATGATGTGATGGACAAGACCCAATCCTAAACATAGCACAAGATCGTATAGTTCGTTTGCTAGAGTTTTTCCAATGTCAAGTATCTTTTCCTTAGACCATGAGATCGTGTAACTCCCGGATACCGTAGGAGTGCTTTGGGTGTACCAAACGTCACAACGTAACTGGGTGACTATAAAGGTAGACTACGGGTATCTCCGAAAGTGTCTGTTGGGTTGACACGGATCAAGACTGGGATTTGTCACTCCGTATGACGGAGAGGTATCACTGGGCCCACTCGGTAATGCATCATCATAATGAGCTCAAAGTGACCAAGTGTCTGGTCACGGGATCATGCATTACGGTACGAGTAAAGTGACTTGCCGGTAACGAGATTGAACGAGGTATTGGGATACCGACGATCGAATCTCGGGCAAGTAACATATCGATTGACAAAGGGAATTGCATACGGGGTTGATTGAATCCTCGACATCGTGGTTCATCCGATGAGATCATCGTGGAGCATGTGGGAGCCAACATGGGTATCCAGATCCCGCTGTTGGTTATTGACCGGAGAGTCGTCTCGGTCATGTCTGCTTGTCTCCCGAACCCGTAGGGTCTACACACTTAAGGTTCGGTGACGCTAGGGTTGTGAAGATATGTATATGCAGTAACCCGAATATTGTTCGGAGTCCCGGATGAGATCCCGGACGTCACGAGGAGTTCCGGAATGGTCCGGAGGTAAAGAATTATATATAGGAAGTGCTGTTTCGGCCATCGGGACAAGTTTCGGGGTCACCGGTATTGTACCGGGACCACCGGAAGGGTCCCGGGGGTCCACCGGGTGGGGCCACCTATCCCGGAGGGCCCCATGGGCTGAAGTGGGAGGGAACCCAGCCCAAAGTGGGCTGGGGCGCCACCCCCCAACAGGAGGCCCATGCGGCTAGGGTTTGGGGAAACCCTAAGGGGGGCGCCCCTTGCTTGGGGGGCAAGCCCCCCACCCCTTGGCCGCCGCCCCCCTAGTAGATTCCATCTACTAGGGCCGGCGCCCCCCCTTAGGCACCCCTATATATAGTTGAGGAGAGGGGGGACTTCATACCCAGCCCCTGGCGCCTCCCTCTCTCCCCGTTACGTCTCTCCTCGTAGTATAGGCGAAGCCCTGCTACTGTGACGCCCCTGCATCCACCACCACGCCTCGTGCTGCTGGATCTTCATCAACCTCTCCTTCCCCCTTGCTGGATCAAGAAGGAGGAGACGTCTCCCGTCCCGTACGTGTGTTGAACGCGGAGGTGCCGTCCGTTCGGCGCTTGGTCATCGGTGATTTGGATCACGTCGTGTTCGACTACATCATCACCGTTCTTTTGAACGCTTCCGCGCGATCTACAAAGGTATGTAGATGCATCCGATGACTCGTTGCTAGATGAACTCCTAGATGGATCTTGGTGAAACGAGTAGGAAATTTTTTGTTTTCTGCAACGTTCCCCAACAGTGGCATCATGAGCTAGGTCTATGCGTAGTTCTTCTTGCGCGAGTAGAACACAATTTGTGTGGGCGTAGATTTGTCAACTTTCTTGCCGCTACTAGTCTTTTCTTGCTTCAGCGGTATTGTGGGATGAAGCGGCCTGGACCAACCTTACACGTACGCTTACGTGAGACCGGTTCCACCGACTAACATGCACTAGTTGCATAAGGTGGCTGGCGGGTGTCTGTCTCTCCCACTTTAGTTGGAGCGGATTCGATGAACAGGTCCTTATGAAGGGTAAATAGAAGTTGACAAATCACGTTGTGGCTTTAACGTAGGTAAGAAGTCTCTTGCTAGAACCCTAATTCAGCCACGTAAAACTTGCAACAACAATTAGAGGACGTCTAACTTGTTTTTGCAGCAAGTGGTTTGTGATATGATATGGCCAAAGTTGTGATGAATGATGAATGATCTATATGTGATGTATGAGATGTTCATGCTATTGTAATAGGAATCACGACTTGCATGTCGATGAGTATGACAACCGGCAGGAGCCATAGGAGTTGTCTTTATTCTTTTATATGACCTGCGTGTCATCGAGAAGACGCCATGTAAATTACTTTACTTTATTGCTAAACGCGTTAGCCATAGTAGTAGAAGTAATAGTTGGCGAGCAACTTCATGGAGACACGATGATGGAGATCATGATGATGGAGATCATGGTGTCAAGCCGGTGACAAGATGATCATGGAGCCCCAAGATGGAGATCAAAGGAGCTATGTGATATTGGCCATATCATGTCACGTTATTATTTGATTGCATGTGATGTTTATCATGTTTTGCATCTTGTTTACTTAGAACGACGGTAGTAAATAAGATGATCCCTCATAATAATTTCAAGAAGTGTTCCCCCTAACTGTGCACCGTTGCGACAGTTCGCTGTTTCAAAACACACGTGATGATCGGGTGTTTTATTCAGACGTTCACATACAACGGGTGTAAGACAGATTTACACATGCAAACACTTAGGTTGACTTGACGAGCCTAGCATGTACAGACATGGCCTCGGAACACAGAAGACCGAAAGGTCGAGCATGAGTCGTATAGAAGATACGATCAACATGAAGATGTTCACCGATGTTGACTAGTCCGTCTCACGTGATGATCGGACACGGCCTAGTTAACTCGGATCATGTTATACTTAGATGACTAGAGGGATGTCTATCTAAGTGGGAGTTCATTAATAATTTGATTAGATGAACTTAATTATCATGAACTTAGTCTAAAATCTTTACAATATGTCTTGTAGATCAAATGGCCAACGTAGTCCTCAACTTCAACGCGTTCCTAGAGAAAACCAAGCTGAAAGACGATGGCAGCAACTATACGGACTGGGTCCGGAACCTGAGGATCATCCTCATAGCTGCCAAGAAAGATTATGTCCTACAAGCACCGCTAGGTGATCACTCCCGTCCCACAGAACCAAGACGTTATGAACGCTTGGCAGACACGTGTTGACGACTACTCCCTCGTTCAGTGCGGCATGCTTTACAGCTTAGAGCCGGGGCTCCAAAAACGTTTTGAGAGACATGGAGCATACGAGATGTTCGAAGAGCTGAAAATGGTTTTTCAAGCTCATGCCCGGATCGAGAGATATGAAGTCTCCGATAAGTTCTTCAGCTGTAAGATGGAGGAAAATAGTTCTGTCAGTGAGCACATACTCAACTATGTCTGGGTTGCATAACCGCCTTGTCTCAGCTGGGAGTTAATCTCCCGGATGATGCGGTCATTGACAGAATCCTCCAGTCGCTTCCACCAAGCTACAAGAGCTTTGTGATGAACTTCAACATGCAGGGGATGCAAAAGACCATTCCTGAGTTGTTCTCAATGCTGAAATCAGCGGAGGTAGAAGTCAAGAAGAACATCAAGTGTTGATGGTCAATAAAACCACTAAGTTCAAGAAAGGCAAGGGTAAAAAGAACTTCAAGAAGGACGGCAAGGAGGTTGCCGCGCCCGGCAAGCAAGCTGCCGGGAAGAAGCCAAAGAATGGACCCAAGCCGAGACTGAGTGTCTTTTATTGCAAGGGAAGTGGGTCACTGGAAGCGGAACTGCCCAAAATACTTAGCAGACAAGAAGGCCGGCAAAACAAGGTATATGTGATATACATGTAATTGATGTGTACCTTACTAGTGTCCGTAGTAGCTCCTGGGTATTTGATACCGGTGCAGTTGCTCACATTTGTAACTCAAAGCAGGGGCTGCGGAATAAGCGGAAACTGGCAAAGGACGAGGTGACGATGCGCGTCGGGAATGGTTCCAAGGTCAATGTGATCGCCGTCGGCACTCTACCTCTATATCTACCTTCGGGATTAGTTTTAAACCTTAATAATTGTTATTTAGTGCCAGCTTTGAGCATGAACATTGTATCGGGATCTCGTTTAATTCAAGATGGCTACTCATTTAAATCCGAGAATAATGGTTGTTCTATTTATATGAGAGATATGTTTTATGGTCATGCTCCTATGGTGAATGGTTTATTCTTAATGAATCTCGAGCGTAATGCTACACATATTCATAGTGTGAGTACCAAAAGATACAAAGTTGATAATGATAGTCCCACATATTTGTGGCACTGCCGCCTTGGTCACATAGGTGTCAAACGCATGAAGAAGCTCCATGCTGATGGACTTTTAGAGTCTCCTAATTATGAATCATTTGACACGTGCGAACCATGCCTCATGGGTAAGATGACCAAGACTCCGTTCTCAGGAACAATGGAGCGAGCAACCAACTTATTGGAAATCATACATACTGATGTATGCGGTCCAATGAGTGTTGAGGCTCGCGGTAGCTATCGTTATGTTCTCACGCTCACTGATGATTTAAGTAGATTTGGGTATATCTACTTAATGAAACACAAGTCTGAAACCGTTGAAAAGTTCAAGGAATTTCAGAGTGAGGTTGAGAATCAACGTGACAGGAAAATCAAGTTTCTACGATCAGATCGTGGAGGAGAATACTTGAGTCACGAATTTGGCACACACTTAAGAAAATGTGGAATAGTTTCACAACTCACGCCGCCTGGAACACCTCAGCGTAATGGTGTGTCCGAACGTCGTAATCGCACTCTATTAGATATGGTGCGATCTATGATGTCTCTTACCGATTTACCGCTATCTTTTTGGGGCTATGCTTTAGTGAGACCTGCCATCACTTTAAATAGGGCTCCGTCAAAATCCGTTGAGACAGGACACCGTATGAATTATGGTTTGGGAAGAAACCTAAGCTGTCGTTTCTCTTGGCGGATGCGGCATGGAACATCGGATAGTGTTGCTATTCACTTCTAAATACTCCGTTCCGATAATCGACGTATGAATTATGGTTTGGGAAGAAACCTAAGCTGTCAGTTTCTAAAAGTTTGGGGATGCGATGCTTATGTCAAGAAACTTCAACCTGAAAAGCTCGAACCCAAGTCGGAAAAATGCGTCTTCATAGGATACCCAAAAGAAACTATTGGGTATACCTTCTACCTCAGATCCGAAGGCAAGATCTTTGTTGCCAAGAATGGGTCCTTTCTAGAGAAAGAGTTTCTCTCGAAAGAAGTAAGTGGGAGGAAAGTAGAGCTTGATGAAGTATTACCTCTTGAACCGGAAAATGGCGCAACTCAAGAAAATGTTCCTGAGGTGCCTGCACCGACTAGAGAGGAAGTTAATGATAATGATCAAGATACTTCTGATCAAGCTCCTACTGAAATTCGAAGGTCCACAAGGACACGTTCCGCACCAGAGTGGTACGGCAACCCTGTCTTGGAAATCATGTTGTTAGACAACGGTGAACCTTCGAACTATGAAGAAGCAATGGCGGGCCCGGATTCCGACAAATGGCTAGAAGCCATGAAATCCGAGATAGGATCCATGTATGAAAATGAAGTATGGACTTTGACTGACTTGCCCGTTGATCGGCGAGCCATAGAAAATAAATGGATCTTTAAGAAGAAGACAGACGCGGATGGTAATGTGACCATCTATAAGCTCGACTTGTCGCTAAGGGTTATCGACAAGTTCAAGGGGTTGACTACGATGAGACTTTCTCACCGTAGCGAAGCTAAAGTCTGTCCGAATCATGTTAGCAATTGCCGCATTCTATGATTATGAGATATGGCAAATGGACGTCAAACGGCATTCCTTAATGGTTTCCTTAAGGAAGAATTGTATATGATGCAGCCGAAGGTTTTGTCGATCCTAAGAATGCTGACAAGGTGTGCAAGCTCCAACGCTCGATCTATGGGCTGGTGCAAGCATCTCGGAGTTGGAACATTCGCTTTGATGAGATGATCAAAGTTTGGGTTTACGCAGACTTATGGAGAAGCATGTGTTTACAAGAAGTGAGTGGGAACTCTGTAGCATTTCTCATATTATATGTGGATGCATACTATTGATGGGAAATGATATAGAACTTTTGGAAAGCATAAAGGCCTACTTGAATAATAGTTTTTCAATGAAGGACCTTGGAGAAGCTGCTTATATATTAGGCATCAAGATCTATAGAGATAGATCGAGACGCCTCATAGGTCTTTCACAAAGCACATACCTTGATAAGATATTGAAGAAGTTCAATATGGATCAGTCTAAGAAGGGGTTCTTGCCTGTGTTACAAGGTATGAAATTGAGCTCAGCTCAATGTCCGACCACGGCAGAAGATATAGAAGAGATGAGCGTCATCCCCTATGCATCAGCCATAGGTTCTATTATGTATGCCATGCTGTGTACCAGACCTGATGTAAACCTTGCCGTAAGTTTGGTAGGAAGGTACCAAAGTAATCCCGGCAAGGAACACTGGACAGCGGTCAAGAATATCCTGAAGTACCTGAAAAGGACTAAGGAAATGTTTCTCGTTTATGGAGGTGACGAAGAGCTCGTCGTAAAGGGTTACGTCGACGCTAGCTTCGACACAGATCTGGATGACTCTAAGTCACAAACCGGATACGTGTATATTTTGAATGGTGGGGCAGTAAGCTGGTGCAGTTGCAAGCAGCGTCGTGGCGGGATCTACATGTGAAGCGGAGTACATGGCAGCCTCGGAGGCAGCACATGAAGCAATATGGGTGAAGGAGTTCATCACCGACCTAAGGAGTCATACCCAATGCGTCGGGGCCTAATTCGAGCTCTCTTCTTGTGAGACGAAACAGCCGAGACTATCTGCCTCTGCCTAAGGAGCCGAGGTATGTCACCGAAGTAGACCAATCACTATCAAAGCGGTCGCTTCAACTCCCATTCCTAGTTGAAAAATGATTGCAAGATGGGAGCTAGCGATTTTGTAAAGTACAATAGGATACCTGAATGTATCGCAGATCCGGTTGACTAAACCTCTCCCTAGAGCAAAACATGATCAACACCAGAATTCCTGTGTTCGATTCATCACAATGTAACTAGATTATTGACTCTAGTGCAAGTGGCCGAGACTGTTGGAAATATGCCCTAGAGGCAATAATAAAAGCATTATTATTATATTTCCTTGTTCATGATAATTGTCTTTATTCATGCTATAATTGTGTTATCCGGAAATCGTAATACATGTGTGAATAACAGACACCAACATGTCCCTAGTAGCCTCTAGTTGACTAGCTCGTTGATCAACAGATAGTCATGGTTTCCTGACTATGGACATTGGATGTCATTGATAACGAGATCACATCATTAGGAGAATGATGTGATGGACAAGACCCAATCCTAAACATAGCACAAGATCGTATAGTTCGTTTGCTAGAGTTTTCCAATGTCAAAGTATCTTTTCCTTAGACCATGAGATCGTGTAACTCCTGGATACCGTAGGAGTGCTTTGGGTATACCAAACGTCACAACGTAACTGGGTGACTATAAAGGTAGACTACGGGTATCTCCGAAAGTGTCTGTTGGGTTGACATGGATCAAGACTGGGATTTGTCACTCCGTATGACGGAGAGGTATCACTGGGCCCACTCGGTAATGCATCATCATAATGAGCTCAAAGTGACCAAGTGTCTGGTCACCGGATCATGCATTACGGTACGAAAAGTGACTTAGGTGACGGTAACGAGATTGAACGAGATTGATAGTAGTTGGGATACCGACGATCGAATCTCGAGGGCGACTTTCGATACTCGTCGGTAGTAATTCGATTGCACAAAAAGCACTGACAGGAGAAATATGGCTCACGAGGGTTTAGATTGAATCCGTGATCGTGATTCATCCAATGAAGATCATCCATGGGCAATGTGCGGAGCAACGTCGGTTTATCGAGATCCGCTAGTTGAGAATTATTTGACGGAAGATTCGTCTACGGTTGTCAGCTTGTCTCGCGAAACCAAACCCCGGAAAAAGTAACGCGACAAGACCGAAAAACGGTAGGGTGTGCACACTTAAGGTTCCACGTTGACGCGCCTCAAATTAGTGTCTTGAAGATATGTCATATGCATACCTGGAAATTGGTCTCGAGTTCGGAGTCCACCGTCGGGATGTCGATCACCCGGGACGCTCAACGGGAGCAAGTTCCGGCAATGATCGGAGAGGTTAACAGAAGTGAGTATGATTTACGGAAGATTGCGTGTTTCGGCCATCGGACACATGTCGGGTCATCCTATGTGCGGTTATTGTCCCTGGACCACCGGTGAAGGCTTTCCCGGGGGGTCCACCGTGGGTTTGCTGGCACCTGTCACTGTGATAGGGCCCCACTGGCCTTGACAGTGGGAGCGGGCAGCCCTCAAAGTGGGGGGACCCAGCCAAAGGTTAGGGCTGGAGGATTCCACCCTCAATAGAGCCCATGCGCCTAATGGTTGGGGAGGGAAACCCTAAATGGAGGCCACCACCTGTGCTTGGGGGCAACGGGCGCGGCGCCACCCTTTGAGCCGCGCGGCCCGCGCCCGCTGAGTAGATTCCTCTCCTAGAGTAAGGGCGGGCGCGCCCCCCCTGTGGCGTCGCACCTCATGAGTAGTATAGCCTGAGGGAGAGAGGGTCGGCGACTTTCACTCTCTACTAGTCCCCGGCCGTGGCCCTGCCTTCCCCAGTTAAGAGTTCTCGTCTTCGAGTCTAGTATTAGGCCGCCAAGCCCCCTTGCTACCCACGTTTGTGACGCCCCTCCGCATTTCGACCGCTACGCCTCCAATGCCTGCTGGAATTCATTCATCAACTCTTCATTTACCTTGCGTGGTGCAAAGGAGGAGACGGTACTCCGTCCCGTACCGGTCGTGAGGCTTGAAACGGTGAAATAGGGTCCAGTAACCGTGTGCGGGCCCGCGCGGGGCTTGCGTGGTCCCCCGCTCGTCTTTCGATCCGTTCCTTGTTTGTGATTCTACCACAAATTCCATCACGTACTTTGAACGCTTCCGGCTCGCGATGTACAAAGGTATGTAGATGCATCTGATGCACTCGTGCTAGATGACTCCATCAGATGGATCGTGGTGAAAGAGTAGGAAGTTTTTGTTTTCTCGCAACGTTTCCCCGAGAGCTAGTAAGGGTTAAGCTGCATTTAGTTGAAGAATGCCCGCAGGGGCCTAAATGCGTTAGGAGTAAAAGGTAGCAGTCACCCAGTCGCTTGGTACATAGAGAAGTCCCCATCTCCCCCCGTGTTCGCGTCTCCTGCGTGTTCTTCTTCTCCAACATTAGGCCCATATACTCTATCCTCTCTTGCTGTATAAATCGCCAGCAGGAATTTTTTCGCAAATAGACCCCAGCCCGAGGGCGGAGGAGTTCTGACCTTTACGCCGCAGCGGTGCGTCAGCATCGTTTCTCATTGATGTGCCAACCTGGGTTTCCCGTGGACTCTTAATTCGGCTGCACCTCCCCTCGCATTCATAATATTTACATTACCTCGATTTGTGCGCGGGTTACCTGATTTTTGGCCACGCTTTTCTCTCTCCTAGGTTTTCCATCTGCCAGTAGAGAAATCTCTAGTTATCTTCCTCTGGCGGTGTCCGCTTCCGGGGCGAGCAGCATGCATCCCGGTCGGTTCTTCAAAGCGCTCGTTATTAAACTAGGAGGCGCCATGCCGAAATAGGTGGTCGGTAAGGACGTCCTCCATATTTAAACCACTCGAAGTCCGTCTTGGATGTCTTCTTCGGCACGAATATAGTCATAGCGCTCAAATATACGTACAGGTATCTCAACGGTCTTTCCCCAGCCCGGATTCGCCAGATTTTAGGGCTCGCTGCCACTTGAGTATATCGACCCCTGTGTACGCGGTCAACGAGGCAGAATAGCCTCTTCTAGCTCGAAATGAGCTTCGCAGTCCGCCCCAAGAAACACTCGCAAAAGCGACATAGCCGGATGTGTGTAATATGGAGGCGGGAGTAAAGTTATGCAGCTGGAGGCCGAACTCCAGGAGCCCGCGGAGGAACGGATGGATTGGAAATCTGAGTCCCCTCAATAAGTAAGGGACAAGGCATACCCGCTCCCCCATGGATGGGTTGGGAAAGCTCTCCGCTTGCTCCCCGCCATTGTAAGTGGCTAGTCCGGCTCGGACGGGGACCATATACGCAGGAGGGAGAAACCCCTGGGTCTGTAACTCTACTAATTGGTGTGGGGGACGGAACACTTCTTCCAATTGCTTGGCTTAGGGCTACGGGAGCGAGAGGAGGAGCTGCGATGGCCGGCCATGATGGGATGGACTTTTTCCGCGGGCGCTCCGATGGATACTCGCTGTGGGAGGAGTGTGATTTCGATATGAGGATCCCGAACTCTTTAGAATAGAGCGAATTATACTCAACTGGTTAGACAATGTGTGCAGATGTTCAAATGCACCTCGACTTCTTGGGTATCGCCGTCCGACAACGGTGGGAAGCATGCCAGTAACTTTAAAGCACAGAGTACTCCCAAGCTGGGAGTTGACAAACATTCTGTAGAAGACAAATCCGATATCACTACTCATTAGCGGGGTTATAGAAGGATACTCAGGATTTGAGAAGACACCCGCCTTGCAATGGGAAGACCATCTGACACTCCGACTCGTCGTTCATTGAGGCACTGGTTCCAGCGGGAGATGCTTAATAGTAGGGATTCTCTGGGGTTGGCTGTGTCCACTCCGGACATGCCCGAACATATATCTCTATTGAATATCCGCGTACTGTTTGGCTAATGAAGATACAAGAGTAGGAAGACTTATGTCCTGTGGGCCTGGGTGTGTCCTCCTTTAGTGTGGAATTGCAAGCTTGGGCAGATGTTCGGATACTGTAGATCTGCTTGCCCTTGAACCGTACTCTCGTGTAACCCTGGAACCCGCTGCCCGCACGCGCATGTCGTATATAAATGGTAGAGAGGTTTAGTCGCTTTAGGATAAAACACACTAATACATCATCTATAGGCTTGTAGTCGTCCTAGCTGTTTTTCCTGTCTTACCATCTCCGTTGTCGTGATCACTGCTTGTAATACTGCTATACTCAGCAAGAATCTAACTGCAGAAGAATATTAGGTAGGTTTTTATCTCCACTCGAGAGGGGCGCCGAGAAACCTGGTGGTATAACATCGTGTTCCCGTGCACTTCCTTTTCACCATCGCTTAGCCGCAAAGTTCGGGACCCGCTACGCAGAGTGATCTCTCTGCCCGGTTCTTTGCACCCGATAGCAGTCCCACGCCCTCGCTCTGGCGCCTTTGTAGTCCTCCACCGACACTATTACTTTCGCCTAATAATATCTCTTCTATCCCTAGATCGATCTAGGAGCCACACCACTTCTCCCCGCGCAACTTCGTATATCTACGTGAAACTCCCATTCGTTGGAGGCCTTTTCCACGGGCGGATTCTGTGCGATTTATACGTCAGTTCCGAGGGTGAATCAATCACTGGGGGACTTCTAATCACCACCATTTAGACTATCTTCCAACATGAAAGCGTGAGTAGGTCTATAATCCTCCGGACTTCGGGCCCTATTATTAGCTAGCTGGCTTTCATCTCGCTCGTCCACGCATTACTCACGTACAAGTTACTCTCGATCTGTATCTTGAGATTCTATTCGATTACATGTAAGTATCTTTGTCGGTTTGCGTGTATTATGTCCGGCATGATCGTAATGATGTGCACGGTTTATGAACAAAATGTATCGTCTATTGATAATATTATTTGTTGCTTTCTCTATAGTTCTTTATACGCCATGATTTTATATCTTGCAAGAGTTCTGTTTCGAATTATCATCTTACTCTCTCAGTTGAGCGAGACCTAGCTGGATTGAGTGTGTTTCTTTGCAAATGGGCAGACAGTCGACTTTAGTTTTGCGGATGTCAGCTTGCGGCGTCCTGTTCCATAGTGAACAGTAGGCAGACCCAGGAACGTATTTATTGTTGCCCAATCCCGAGATAAAAAGCATGGCCTGGCTTTTATCTTTGTTTGGTTTATCCCCCTAAAATCAGGTCGAATCTTATCCTTCATGCCCCGGTTAACCCTCTCGTTTATAATTGAACTTATCTCTCAGGAAATGACGCGATTTGCGTCCGAATGAGTGACAACAGATACTCTAGATCATGCTGGAATAGCGGTCGATGTGTGGAGTAAGTAGTAGATGCAGAATCGTTTTGCATCTACTTGAGAGTGATGCCTATATTCATGATCATTGCCTTAGATATCTTCATAACTATGCGCTTTTCTATCAATTGCTCGGCAGTAATTTGTTCACCCATAATACATGCTATCTTGAGAGAAGCCACTAGTGAAACCTATGGCCCCCGGGTCTCTTTCTTATTATATTGCATCTCTTTTATTTACATCGCATCTCATTTACTATTTTGCAATCTTTACTTTCCAATCTATACAACAAAAACCAAAAATATTTACTTACTATCTTTATTAGATCTCACTTTTGCGAGTGACCGTGAAGGGATTGACAACCCCTTTATCGCGTTGGTTGCAAGGTTCTTGATTGTTTGTGCAGGTACTAGGTGACTTGTGCGTTGTCTCCTACTGGATTGATACCTTGGTTCTCAAAACTGAGGAAATACTTACGCTACTTTGTCATCACCCTTTCCTCTTCAAGGGAAAAACCATCGCCGTCAAGAGGTAGCAAGAAGGATTTCTGGCGCCGTTGCCGGGGAGCATCATAATCGTCCAAGTCAATAACTACCATGTATCCATTCATGCTCTTATCCTCACATGTTCGTGTGATATTCTCATTCGCCTTCGTTTTCTTGTCTACCCCATTTCACTAAGAATATGATTCTTCATAACGCTTAATGGCCTGTTATTCTATTCGCCCTTATTCCGTTCGCCTTCTTTCGCTTGCTTCTTGTGTGTCTGTGTGTTAGATCGTTTGTTTCGCCTTCATGGCTAGTCTCTCTATCATTGTTAAATACTCCCGATAATGAAGTTCTTAATTTTAAACAAAGGGAGGGAGAAAACCTAAAAGATGCTTGGTATAGAATTTGCAATGCTCAAAATAGATCTATCTAGAAAGCAATCTACTTCCGTTCTTCTTCGCAATTTTTACGTTAGGCATCACTCCTTGGTATAGATATGTTCTTGACACCATTCGGAGGGAATTTCTTGGGAAGCCATACTTTTGATTCTTATAATGCTATGATAGATTTGTTAGGCCCACCACCTCTTTTGGTCAATGGAACTATTTTAACTTTGGAACATGTGATGCAAAGGCTTGATATTATTGAAAATAAATTGCCACTGTAGAGTTAATCAAAAAAATTGATAAAAAGATCCACAACCAAATTACTCAATATGGATCTAAGGTAGGAGTTACTCTGAAAAATCTTAAGGAAAAGGAACCCATAGTTAATGAGAAGATAGATCAAGATTTATTACCAATTGGGGTCCGCTTTTTCTGCCATTAAAACCTCAAATCCTCCTCCTACCAAAGTTGCCAAATTTATCTATGTTCCTAAAAATAAGGGTGAATCTTCTAGTAAGAAAAATGAAGATCTCAAATCAATAAGTGTTCACCCAACTTTTTAGATATCATTAAGGAACCTTTTGCTACAAATGAATTTCTTGATTTCCTACCTAGGAGTTTGATCATTAAAAACAAAGAACCTCCTAAGGGTTATAAGTGTTCAATTGAAGAATTGAACCTACAATGACAATACCTAGATCTATTCTTGTTTTTATGCCTAGCTAGGGGCATTTTATAAACTATATGCGCTTGTTGGAGAACAGGACAAGCCACAAGGTCTAGTCATTTATGTTTTTGATTCTTTCGATTGTTTGTTTCCTTGTTTTATAAGTTACTAAATTAATTCAATTAGGCTTTACGTGTATGATTTGTGTGTTTGTGGATTAACTTTAGTTGTTCTCTGTGTCTTTGCCCAAGTAATAGCCTTGTAGATCTTTCTTAGGTGATTGTTGTTTTGATACTGCTTTGAAATTCACAGAAAAGCAATGCGCTCCACCGAAAAAATTTGTCGTAATTTTTTCAAATGGAGATGCTCTCGATAACCGATCCAATTGCTCAACTGCTGTAGCTCATATGTATATTATATCTATATCCTCATAATTGTTTCAGAATTTTTTTGGAGTTACCAGTATCTTACCGGACACCTCAGATATGCTACGACTTATATCTAAATTTTGACGAATTCTGTTTTTCGCGGTTGTTGTTTATCTTATTTTGATAGAATTTTATTGAGTAGTATCGAGGGTGTTGATTTATGTAACCATGAGAACAGACAGAACAATATATAGAATGAACCATAGATAAGTTGGAATACAGTAGGTTTAACACCAATATAAATAAATAATGAGTTCATTACTAGTACATTAGTGGTGGTATTTTCTTTTATACTAACGGAGCTCATGAGATTTTCTGTTGAAGTTTTGTGTTGTGAAGTTTTCAAGTTTTTGGGTAAAGATTTGATGGATTTTGGAACAAGGAGTGGCAAGAGCCTAAGCTTGGGGATGCCCAAGGCACCCCAAGGTAAAATTCAAGGACAACCAAAAGCCTAAGCTTGGGGATGCCCCGGAAGGCATCCCCTCTTTCGTCTTCGTCTATCGGTAACTTTACTTGAGGCTATATTTTTATTCACCACATGATATGTGTTTTGCTTGGAGCGTCTTGTATGATTTGAGTCTTGCTTTTTTTTACCACAATCATCCTTTGCTGTACACACCTTTTGAGAGACTCACATGATTTGATTATTAGAATACTCTATGTGCTTCACTTATATCTTTTAGAGCACGGTGGTGGTTTTATTTTATAGAAATTATTGATCTCTCATGCTTCACTTATATTATTTTGAGAGTCTTTTAGAACAAGCATGGTAATTTTGCCTTTGGCTATACTAGTCCTAATATGATGGGCATCCAAGATGGGTATAATAAAAACTTTCATATAAAGTGTTGAATACTATGAGAAGTTTGATGCTTGATGATTGTTTTGAGACATGAGGATGGTGATATTAGAGTCATGCTAGTTGAGTTAGTTGTGAATTTGAGAAATACTTGTGTTGAGGTTTGCAAGTCCCGTAGCATGCACGTATGGTAACCGTTGTGTAACAAATTTGAAGCATGAGGTGTTTCTTTGATTGTCTTCCTTATGAGTGGCGGTCGGGGACGAGCGATGGTCTTTTCCTACCAATCTATCCCCCTAGGAGCATGCGCGTAGTGCTTGGTTTTGATGACTTGTAGATTTTTGCAATAAGTATGTGAGTTCTTTATGACTAATGTTGAGTCCATGGATTATACGCACTCTCACCCTTCCACCATTGCTAGCCTCTAGTACCGCAACATATCCCTTTTGGGGTATCAATAAACTCCACCATTTACCTTCCTCAAAACAGCCACCATACCTACCTATTAATTTGGTAATTTCCGAGCCTTAGATATATATTTTCCAATGTCAACTTGTTATAAAGCGTCCCACCGTCCGCTCTGTGATGAGCAGTTCTCTCTATTTGTCCATTAACTTGCCTCGTTTATGCAGGTATATGTAAGTTGATCTCGATATTTGTGGCTACGAACAATTCCAGAATTATCTCATACGCTGTCAATGTCTTGATTTCGCATTTGAGTATGCATCCTGGTATCAAGTCTGGAGGCAGTTCAATAGAATATTATAATTATTGTTCTATTTTAGGTATTCGTGTTGTAACATCCTGTTGATGTGTATAAATTACCAAGTGTGATCGATCCTCATTCATTCTATTTTGTAGAGCATTGTCCCTGTTATCTTAAGCTAGCTAGCGTTTCTGTTGAGGAAAATTTACAAAAAGAGTCCTAAAGAAGCAATGTAATAAACGGCCTTCGTAGCTCAAGAACCCAAACAATAAAAAGAATGAAGAAAAAAATTAAGAGGAGGGCAGATTTGCGTATCCTAGTCCATTTCCAACTGGCTTCTACAAAGTATGTGACACATGATCTTTGTGCTATGATAGGAATCTCGTCTTTATTTTGTCACCTTTTCGGATTCCAATAAGTGGAAATTTATGCCGTTATAGAAAACTGTGGCTAGTACTATTATCCGACAATAAGTAGGGCTGCTACAAATGCCCCACGTCTTCACTTCGTCATGCCTAAGTAGCTTAGGACTGTCAAAACACCAATTATTCTTTTGATCAGCTTCATACATTTATAGTTCATAGTGCAATCATTGTATTTGGCAGACTTCACCTAAACTCACTCCACCCCCATTGACTTATTAAATGATGCCCAATCCTTCCCACCACATTAGCCAAAATTAATTACCCGACTGTTTAATGATGGGATAACCCCATCCTTTCCCTATTTTGTACCTTTCACGACCAAGACATATAAGAGAGGATTCACTCACTTAATATATGAAACACCTAAATTAACCCCCCAAACCCCCCCCCCCCCTTTAAAAAAAAACAAAAACCCCAGCCACAGAAATGCTGACGCGTGGATGCCTATTGGTCCCGGTTGGTGCCACCAACCGGGACCAAAGGGTCTCCTGCCTGGGCTCCGCGCACAGGCCACGTGGAGGCCCATCAGTCCCGGTTCTGGATTGAACCGGGACTAAAGGGACAGGGCATTAGTACCGACCCTTTAGTCCCGGTTCAGGAACCGGGACAAAAGGCCCTTACGAACCGGGACAACAGGCCCTTTTTCTACCAGTGTAAGTAGAAATTTTTTACTATTACGACATCCGTGCATCTTTTTGCATACTTCTAAAACTAGTACATCATTGCTAACTATGAAGTTATTACTATGTTTTTCAACAGAGAATCCCAGAGGATTGTGTGCCTCATTTGATGTATCAGAATGGCAGCCTTCGTGTTTTGAACATATACCAGGTCATCCTATGAATCTCAACTGTCCATACCGGATTTCTCAAAGAAGTGGAGACATGCTAATCAAAAAGAAAAAAATGTATGGACAGTCGTAAGGAGGTTCTTGGAAGCAAAAGGAAGCGAAGCGCAAGAATTGGAGACAGGATGATCTCCATTCTCCATAATGGAGAGTCAGGGTCTATATTGTTTTATGCTATTTTACCTTAAAGAGGGGTATTTAGGTCCTACCTAATACTGATGATCATGTGCTAAGAACAATTAAGTAGGGTTGGTTCGATGACTATGAGGATGATGATCGTATGACTTGTTATTAATAACGAGTAGAAGTTGTATGATGATGATTATGTATAGTTGGATAGTCATTGTAATAGTTATGATAGTTATATATATATATAGTATGAGCTCTCCATTCGTTATGGCTGTGTGGTGTCGCAGTGTTGTGATGTGATGGTCTGCGATTCTTTGATTTGCAAGAGGTGACGAATGGTATGTGCAATAGGTACCTAAAACTTATCACTTTTGTGGTTATGCCTTTCTTTGGCGTATGTTATTTTTGACGATAGGTGATGATACTTGATTAGTTGTTTGAGTTATTATTATTTTTAGTCAATATAAATGATTGTTGTCAATTGAAACAATACTTATTGAGTATGAAATTCATGCCTAGATAAAGAAAGTCCTCATTATATTTATGATGTAAAGCGTTGGATGACATCAAATTATGTTTTTTCATTTACCTACTCGAATGGATGAGCAGAAGAATTAACGCTTGGGCGAAGAAATGTCTTGATAACGTTACTCCACGTATCTGAAGAATTTTATGATTTTCCAATGCATAATTATATTAATCTGTTATGAAGATGTCTTAAATGACGATCCGTTTTTACAATATGTTGTTTGTGTATAGTGTATCTATATTGGGAACTAAACCTGTTTAACCAGACAGGCACAAGTGGTACAATCCAAAACATGATCAAGTTAGGCCCTTAGTACTTACTTAATCGAGCAATAGCAACCAGCATAGCCAGTTTTCTACATTTTTGATTTGACCTTGAATAACTTAGGTTATCACAGAAAGCAAATACCAACGGAGTACACAAAACGGACTGGAAACCTTTCGCGATGATCTCTTTGGACCGAAAAGCAAAGTCATAAGACTTTAGAGTCAAAGATATAATGGGAACTCCACGAGGCGGCTATGAGGCGAGGGCGCGCCCAGGGGGTAGGCGCGCCCCCACCCCTCGTGGGCCCCTCGTAGCTCCACCGACGTACTTCTTTCGCCTCTATATATACTCTTATACCCTAGAAAACATCCAGGGGAGCCACGAAACCACTTTTCCACCGCCGCAACCTTTCTGTACCCGTGAGATCCCATCTTGGGGCCTTTTTCGGGCGATCTGCCGGAGGGGGAATCGATCATGGAGGGCTTCTACATCAACACCATAGCCTCTCCGATGAAGTGTGAGTAGTTTACCACAGACCTTCGGGTCCATAGTTATTAGCTAGATGGCTTCTTCTCTCTCTTTGATCTCAATACAAAGTTCTCCTCGATGTTCTTGGAGATCTATTCGATGTAATACTCTTTTGCGGTGTGTTTGCCGAGATCCGATGAATTGTGGGTTTATGAACATGATTATCTATGAATATTATTTGGTTCTTCTCTGAATTCTTATATGCATGATTTGATATCTTTGCAAGTCTCTTCGAATTATCGATTTAGTTTGGCCTACTAGATTGATCTTTCTTGCAATGGGAGAAGTGCTTAGCTTTGG
The DNA here is from genome assembly GCF_003073215.2 of Triticum urartu. Classification (NCBI taxonomy): domain Eukaryota; kingdom Viridiplantae; phylum Streptophyta; class Magnoliopsida; order Poales; family Poaceae; genus Triticum; species Triticum urartu. The sequence goes on along the minus strand of NC_053025.1, from coordinate 266,472,524 downwards.
GTTCAATCTTGCGGTGTCCTTTCCCAGTGACAGAGGGGCAGCAAGGCACTGTATTGTATTGTTGCCATCGAGGATAAAAAGATGGGGTTTATATCATATTGCTTGAGTTTATCCCTCTACATCATGTCATCTTGCTTAATGCGTTACTCTGTTCTTATGAACTTAATACTCTAGATGCATGCTGGATAGCAGTAGTCGCATGTGTGAAG
>NC_053025.1:266445455-266471315 GCF_003073215.2 Triticum urartu | reverse complement strand
AAAAATATCTCATGCATTTCTTAATGTTCACCACGTATTTAATTTTTTTTAGCATATATTATAAAAAATTAATTGGGTGTTATTTTTTCCACGTATTTTAAAAATAGTAATCGCTATTAAAAATGTCTACGGTCCATGAAATAATGTTCATTGTGCATTACTAGAAAGTCCATTTTTTAGATGGCTTGAAAAGCAAAATTATAAAAAAATAATAATAAAAAGAACGGATCGCGAAAGAGAAACTAGAAGATGCACAAAAACTGGGGGGAAAAGGAAATCAACGTCACCACCCAATGTCGTCCACACTCTTTTGGCAACGGGATCCACGGAAGGATAAATGCCATTGCTCAATAGAAATTGGGGAGCTCTAATTTGTTTCTACCGTAAATCTATAATCGAATCAATGGACGACACTTGCTGGATGCGGGTCGTGGTCAGATGCTACCACACTATTGCTGTGATTGAAGAGCCGAGATGCGAGGCGGAGCCCTGTTTAGTTTGCTTCTTGGCGGTACTACCTGGCGTAGGGCAACCACTAAAATGGCGGCTAGGCTGAGGGAGCCTTGTGTAAGATCCCACATTAGGTGAGATCTATGCGATCGATTTTTTTGAAAAAAAATACATGTTCAAACATTCTTAAAAATTTTTATAGACACACATCAATGTTTGATGTATGCCCCCAAAAAGTTTCAACTCCCAATTCAACTCACATTAATAGAAAGAAAAAAAAGACAAAATAGGATGTGATTAGTATAAAAGTACTATTCACCAAAAGTTGTCACTATTCACATTCGAATTTATCTTTTTGGAATCTCCAAATGTACATTGAGTTTTGAGCTGAATTTTCTCGGAGTTGTAGACATACCCTACATAGATGTTGTCAAATAATTTCGGATTTTTTTTGAGATATCTAAATATGAAATTTTGAGGTTGATCTCATGATCTCACGTAAATGTGAGATCTCACACAAGTCTCCCCTCGGCTAGGCTTTACAACTCGATTACAATTTGATGCCCTCTCCGGCAGGACTCTTAGGTTTTATATGGAGCCATTACACCGAAGAAGTAAAAGGTGAAAAAGAGAAAGCTCAATGTGACATGATCAGAAACAATAAAAGGCGCCAGCTAGGTAATTAAATGTAGGCCGTTGGATGAAGATCGGATATCGCTCACATCATCTCTGTAGTGGCCCGTGTACCGGTTCACTAGCTTCATCCGGGCCGTTTGATCTCGATCGGAGGGTCTTCAGAGCGTGCTGGAACTGATACAGCTAAATAAAGATAATAACAAGTGTAGATTCAGTAATGAGCCTGACACTCACGCACCCCACAAGTTCTTCGCCCCTACGATAAGTTTATCAATGAGAATAAACAGGTACATATGGAGCTCCATTTATTAACGAGGGACCTATGTGCGCAGTTCAGAGGGTGTTAGTTGTGATCATTATTTGCAGAAGAGCAAGTTACAACTTACAACCTAGTACACGCAGTTTACTCATCAGTTAGTCAGTCCCTAGGGTTAGGGAGATATATATAGAACTTGTATATAAGCCCTAATTAACTATCCAACGAAGCCTAGAACGATGTAGTACACGATCAACACGGGCAACGACGCCAGCGTCCCGAATATAACCCTGCAAGATTCAGCAAGGCACGCACAGTTTCAGACAACACGTACTACGCATTCAGAAATCAGGAGTAATTAACCAAGCGGACGTAGTTATAATACTACTCCATTACTTACGCGGTGCTGAGCACATCGGCGTGCAGGCCGTACTCCTTGGCGAACACAAACGTGGTGATGGACTGGGGGAGCGCAGCCTGCCGGTACATCGATCGAATCGCCAGGTGAAGCAACATGCGTGTCAGTCGATGTAGTGTACATCATTCAGAAATGAAAAACTTTTGAAGTAGATTGTGCTGTGACCTGTATGATGGCGAGGCGCAGGACGTCACCGCGGAGCCCCAGGGCGACGGCTCCGGCGGCGGTGGCTGCCGGGCCGGCGACGAACCGCAGCGCCATGCCCAGCGCGGTCAGGCCGGCCCCGCAGACGATGATCTTCTCCTGCAGCGCCATGAACAGGCCTGCATGCAACCAACCAACTCATAGCATCGACACTTCGACAGACAGAAAACACGCGCTGTCGGTAATTCCGTGAGTTCTGTTCCAAAAATTTGGTAGCTAGCTTACCCATGCTGAACATGGCGAGCCCGACGCCGGTCCTGGACATGATCAGCACCGAGCCTTCGATGATGCTCGGCGTCACGATGTGCCACCTGTATATGCACGGAACTAATTGAGGAGCGGCCGATCAAGAGTAGTACGTTCAGAAGGATGCCAGGTGCCAGTGTGCCGGCGTTCGGACAGGTCTATGTGCTACTTTGTGTGCAGCAGTGGTATGAATGCAAAGTGCACCGGATGCAACAAGAATCAATCTGATTTACCTGAAAGTTGATTTAATTATAGATTGTTGAGCACATGGGTGTTTATTCGTCTGTTCCACTAACAAGGAGTATTTGTTCTACCTCAATTATTTCTTAGTGTGAACCACCTAAGCTTGCTTAACACTTTGGGAGGGAACGACAGAGGGTACATGTTCCATTAACTTGGTGCAACTCTGCGTGATTATTATATGTTGGGATTATATTGTTGTGCTGTGAGTCGATCGTTCACAGTTTAATTGCAGGCCTACAACTTTTCAGTTTGTACCGCTCTTGCTACAACATTTACCGGTCTCTTCATAGAAAAAATCACATCCGACAGTATTAGAACATATTATTTTTTAAGTGATGCATTTGTGATTTCATGCGTGTTAAATTATTTGAGATATTTCTTGAATTAATTGATTTCCAACATAAATTTGTGAACCTTTTGGTTTTTAACATTAACAATTCCCAAATTGTACGTAAATACTTTTAAAATTTTACATATTTTGTTTCCTGTTTTTACCTTTCTACCTTTAATTTGATTTTGTCATCAGTTTTATTTATTTTTCATTTTCCCCTTCAAATCCTCCTGAAAATTTCTCTCCGTTTTCTAACTTGTCTTATTTTGTGTCTTGACGGGGCTACAATGTGTATGGTTGCCTCATATGACTGTGATCGTCACAAAACCAAATACGGCCAGCATTGAAAGTAAAGGGTGAAAGCTATATTGCATTGGATTCTAGACAAAAACTAAAAGTGGCCTCGAGACATCAAAAAAGGATCGATTTTGGAATAAATAAGGTTTGGATTCATGTTTGATTTTCCATGGAACTGATGTCAAACAGATGCATTCCTTTGGAATTTCTACTGTCATCCTAGCTATGATTTAAAGTCCTTTATTTACAAGACCTTTTTGCATGTCTCTATTTTTTTACCATTCCTTCTTGACTTTCTTGCGTGTTATGTTTTCCCTCCCTTCTTCGGCGGCACGTTGACGCCAAACATGCATATAAGGTTCCCCCGAGTCTCCCCATCACAACGATGTCGTCTACGACTGTGCCAGTGACTCGATGGCGTATTTTCAGGTTGGCCATTCTGGTCGATGAGATTATAGTTTGAAGGGCTTGTTGGCGCGGCGACAACGACTTCCCTTTATTGTTTGGTTCTCCGGCTTCGCCTCCACCACATTGCTACGGCCTCCAGTGCTTGTGAGGCTTGTGAGAAATAATGGAGGTTTGACTCTTGTACCCGTGGCTCTTTCAACGGTAACGGTTTCTTCTCCGCGATGTTGGCCTTGATGACTCCCCGTTCGCGATCGAAAACAACAAGCTGGCTCCGATGATGGAGCGGCATGAGGCAGGCGTCGTCTGCCTGTTCGGGTGATAAAGGCAGTCAACCCTCATGGACTTTGATGTACAATTATTCAGTGGTATTTGTAGTGGTTTATTTGACCCATATATCTTTTTTCAGAAAAAATAGACATAGCAAAAGAAATCTACCAAAATTCGATATAACTGCAAGAGTGGTTTGCTATCCTTAACCCAACCAATAAGTGTTTTTTCCATGACACATCCCAGTCACATTTTCCCATCATGTCATACCAGTCTTTGAATATATGTCAGCACCAAAACAAGGATGCGGACCAATATGTGGTTAGATGGTTAGGTGAATCGTGGACGGCGGTATCCCCAGGCCACTAGGGTTCAAGTTCTGATGCTCGTATTATCATGGATTCATTTCAGGATTTCCGGCGATACATGCTCAGTGGAAGGAGACGTTCCCCTTGACTACGAGGTGTCTATGGTGATTTTGTCAATTTCAAAATGATTTGCCGGTTCAGTCTTTCGGAGGTGCTCATAAAAATAGGGTATGCGTATGCCTTCACAATTCACAGGGATGAGTGTGCACACATGATCGCCTGTGTCTGTTCTTTGTTCTCAAAAACAAAAGGCACCAAAACGAGGATGTGATCCTGCCACACTATCGAGACCGTCTTGACGTCCGACTCGTGCGTAACAACATCACATCCTCCCAGAGAAAAAGTTGCACGTAGCTAAGTGTGGTCCGTGCATGCAGAGAAATACGGATCGTACCTGTTTGTGACGCAAGACCAGGCGACCCCGAGGACGCCCGCGTAAACGTTGGGATTCCGTGCCACCTTGAGCCAGACCGCTCTCACCAACGGCCATACCGGCTCGCGCCGCCTCCTCCCCTCCGCGCCGCCGTCCTCCACGTCGTCGTCGCTCGCTGAAACCGCCGCCGCCGCGTCAGGCTTCCCTGCGCCACCACCGCACGCACGCCTCGCCTCGAACGCCAGCAGCAGCAGCGGAAAGTAGACGATGATCTGCACCACCGATATCTGCACGACGAGGTCTCGCGCCCACCCGCCGTACATGGCGTCCAGCAGCGGCACGCCCACCACGAGCGTGTTGTTCAGCGTCGCCAGCGAGAAGCCGGTGATGCACCACGAGGAGGCCAGCTCCCCGCCGCGCTTGGCGCCGGCGCGGCAGCAGCGCGTGGACGCGGCGGCCCAGGCGGCGAGCGCCAGCGCGACGGCGAGCTTGGAGAGCGCGTCGGCGGCGAGGACGCGGTAGTTGAGCGCGTAGGGGTCCATGCGCGCGGCGAAGTCGAAGGCGAAGAAGGGCACCGCGAAGTAGGCCACGAGGCGGTTCACGGCGTCGCACTGGTCCGGCGTGAAGAGCTTCCACCACCGCACCGAGCCGTAGCCGAGGCCCAGGGCGAAGTAGAGCGGCGCCATGGCGGCCACCACCTTGTACACGTCGCCCCATCCGATCATCTCCTCCGCCACGCTCTGTTCGTGTGTCACAACTCACAACTCACAAGCGGGCGATGTGTTTCGGTGCCGTTTCTAGGTAGGTGCCTATATGTGGGGCTCGAGGTTGCAGTTGCATGCATGTATACGGAACATATTCTGATTTGCAGAACTTTGGCATCGAACAGAAAGTAAGAAAGGGATTCACAGTCAGCATCAGCATCATTTCACCAAGGATAGCCGTAGTGCGCAGCGCAACCTCCGCACTCTACCGCTATCGCTCATTCTTCTCCTTCTCCCTCCTCTTGTCTTTTCTTCCTCGCCGCCCACTGCCCCCTCCACTCCCGGTGATCAGGGCATTCTCTGCTTATTTTTCCATTCACGTCAATATGGAAACAATGATTATGTCTCAAGCATGGGAAGTATTAAGGCTTCTTTGGGAAGACCATCATGATTCATGCATGGCTAGGTTTATAAAATTAATCTATTGGAAGAACTTTTTAGGTCTCTTTTTATTTGCGGGTGAACTTTTAGGTCTCTTTGATTCAAAGGATTTTGAAAGAAATCTTAAAGGATACTAATTCTTAGGACCTTTTTCCTACATGGGTTGTTTGTTTCGCAGGATTATAATTCATACTATTTTTTCCTTGGGATTGCTTCATAATAGATTTCATAGAAAAATTTCCATCCACCTCGACCTTGTATGAAGATTACTATGTTTATCCTGCGCATAATCAAATGTCTATACAATCTCATGAGCCGCTCTTTTTATTTCTCTTGGAGAATGCTTAAATCGGCAAAGCAATCTGCACTGCCGCCGCACTACGCCTTGCACTGAATTACAGCCAATAAAGTTACGACTTAGAATAGTACACGCAACTCTAGAATTGTTGATCGAAATTAAGAAACAAAAGGCATATGTGCTTACTGCTTAGTAGTCGTCATGGCTCCTATTATGAGCGTCAAACGGGAATCCGGATTGTGCACGATGCTCCTCATGTCTGCCACTCGCAGGGTGCATGCTTGAGACAGATGCAGCTCCTACGGCATCCCAAGCAGTGAGAGCCACTGACCCTCTTGTACCATTCGACTGAGCTCACGGTTAAGATCGAGAATATATTATTCCTCCATCAGTGCGTTTTATTCCTGTAGATATCACAGAGCATGACAGAAGGAATCGTACAAAAGGTTTTTGTATCTCTGTAGCTATACGTTTTGCAGGTTCTTTTTAGACTTTTTACGGATTTTGTTAGAATTCACGAACTGTCAGGGGAATATGTAAGCGAGAGAACTGAGCACGCACAAACGAGCGAGTGTCATCACTGTACATCTCTTCTGCGCCAATTTTCTCCTGTGGAAGGCACAGGTCATGCTCGTTCTGTCTGCGCAGAACCCTCAATGATGGTCAAGGTGGCGCAGCAGCGGTACCATCAGGGTACCCAAGGAGGTTCTATCGAGCATAACCTGCATTTTCCAAGGAGAGAATTGGCACAGGTGAGATGAACGGTGATGAAGCCGATGAAGGGATGGTGGCGGCAGGGCCATATAGATGGAGCACCAGTAACGTGGGAGGTCATGCCACTCATGGATGATGGACGATGTGGCACGGGAGACATGAGATGAGGCCGTGGCTCTAATGTTAAATTGACAAAGATGGTTTTGCTCTCAGATGCTCCTTGGGAGTTTGCCTCCATTTATAGTCTCAACTTGAGAATCAAGATACAATCGAAACGAATAAATTACTAGGATATTGCGATCCCTACACAATCAAAAAATATCTCTAATTCATCATATGCCGAATACTACGAGATACTTACGCTAGCAACATGAACAAGGTGCACAAGTCCTGAGTCCAAGGAGAGCCTTCTTGTAAGTGAAGTAGATCATGGAAGTGTATGTGTGACGCATCCGTGTTTAGCATAAGCAACGAGTACAAGGAGTCGGTTGGTTTAGATTAGGCTTCGGTCTCATCATCAACCTACACAAAGAGGAGAACATACCTTACCCTAACAAATCAGATTACAACAAATTGAATGAACGCGTGCTACCCAAAAGCTCTAGAAGGTTTGGTTTATAATCCGCCATTCCTTCGCCGCCTCGGTCCCCTTCCTCTCTCCCTCCGGCGGTTTGTCCCCGGTTAGAGGGGTGGAGACTTGTCCCTTTTGTTCTTCTTCTTTTCCATAGATGTTTATTTCCCTAATTTCATCGGATGAGGTGGTGGCAGCAATGATACATTGAAATAAGGTCTCTCGGGCCTCTCCTTACCTTATCGACGTTTGGTTCGATGCCGATGAAGGGCAGGTGTTGTCATATTTGTTGTCTTTCTTTGGACCATGGTAGTTGGTGTGCAAAGTATGGGAGGCAGTTGGCTGGATCTTGGTGCGACGACTTTAACCTCCTTTTTGAGTTATTACGTAGCTTGGCCCGGTTTTCCAACCATCTAGACTAGTGGTGAAGGACTATATAACCTGGAATGTGTGTGTAGGGGGGGGGGGTGATGCCCCAACCGATATTACTTCAGCAGTTACTAGATCTCATTTCTAGTGTCGAGTGGCTATTTCGGCTTCAAAGTCTTGTATGGCTAGGGCATTGGTAGGTGTCCTTTTCCCTTACTGATTCTTCTTTGCATTTTTCAAGCTCCGACAGACAGTGTACAATTGAAGGAAGATGACGGCTAGGATGGTTTTCATTGTGATACTATTATTTGTTGGTCACATTTCATCTTGTTGTATTTCCATTGTATTGCATATTGTTTATATTGATCATATTCAGTAATAGATGCCCTTTGGGTGTCTTTTCTGATGAGAAAAGGCGGTGTTCCTTGATACAATGGTTAACACGTCCAATTTAACATGCCCACTCACATATTTACCATGTTGAGATTGGTTTTAAAATCTTCTAGTTGTTGTCTTTCTAAGGCTTTGGTGAAACCATTTCGAATTTAACCAACTGTGGAAACAAAATCACATTTTGGGTCAAGATGGCAACGGGGATGGAACCCGCAGGGTTTTGCTTGCTCAAACCCTCCGGAACATGCAGAAAACAGCAACCGGCACTAGGCACTGAGTTAATAGGTTAGTTCCCAAAAATGATATAAATATAACATATAAAGCACACAAGATTAATAATATAATAGCATGAAACAATCAAAAATTATAGATACGTTGGAGACGTATCAATAAGCCCTCTGAATTTAGAGTCTAACGCATAGTAATGGATCTATTAAATGACAAAGATAAAAATGTTTTATAAAGCTTGACTTGTTACTAATAGTTTATGACAAGATCAAAGGAGTTAGCTACTCCCTCCGTCTAGAAATACTTGTCATCAAAATGGATAAAAGAAGATGTATCGACGTATTTTAGTTCTAGATATATCTTTTTTTATCCATTTTGATCACAAGTATTTTCGAACGGAGGGGGTATAATGAAATTGTCTCGTCATGGCAATACTTAAAGTAAGTTCGGGTTAAACTAGCAGTTACTATATATTTCAGTTATGAGATATAATAGGTGGATGTCAAAAGGATTTGATGTAGGGTAGAACCCTAGTGGCCCGATCTTTCACGAAAGGAGCGGATCCCGCGAAGAACGCGAAGAACACGAGGAGGGAAACGAGGGGAAAATCACGAGGGGAACACAAGAGAACACTCAAACCAACAAGTATGATCACACATGTGCTAGATCCTCGAAACACAAAGAGAGATACAAGATCCAAAGTCAACAATGGACGATACAAGAGGTAACCGGTTCTTCTCCGTGAGGAGGTCTTGAATCCACAAGGGGATCTTCCCATGAGGGGTCTTGAATACAAGGTGGATCTTCTCCGTAGAGGGGCCATGGTCTCTCTCGTGGAGTAGATCCGATATGGATGATCAAAGCTCTATCTCACAAATGAGCAAACACAACGCTAACCCTAACTAGAAGGAGGTGGATGATACGTCTCCAACGTATCTATAATTTTTGATTGCTCCATGCTATATTATCTACTGTTTTAGACATTATTGGGCTTTATTATCCACTTTTATATTATTTTTGGGACTAACCTATTAACCGGAGGCCCAGCCCAGAATTGCTGTTTTTTGTCTGTTTTAGGGTTTCGAAGAAAAGGATTATCAAACGGAGTCCAAACGGAATGAAACCTTCGGAAACGTGATTTTCTCATCAGATAAGATCCAGGAGACTTGGACCCTCCATCAAGAAAGCTACGAAGTGGTCACGAGGGTAGGGGGCGCCCCCCAGGGCGCGCCCCCTGCCTCGTGGGCCCCTCACAGCTCTACCGACGTACTTCTTCCTCCTATATATATCCACGTACCCCCAAACGATCGGGGACGGAGCCAAAAACCTAATTCCACCGCTGCAAATTTCTGTATCCACGAGATCCCATCTTGGGGCCTGTTCCGGAGCTCCGCCGGAGGAGGCATCGATCACGGAGGGCTTCTACATCATCATCCAAGCCCCTCAGATGAAGTGTGAGTAGTTTACTTCAGACCTACGGGTCCATAGCTAGTAGCTAGATGGCTTCTTCTCTCTTTTTGGATCTCAATACAACGTTCTCCCCCTCTCTCGTGGAGATCTATTCGATGTAATCTTCTTTTTGCGGTGTGTTTGTTGAGACCGATGAATTGTGGGTTTATGATCAAGTCTATCTATGAATAATATTTGAATCTTCTCTGAATTCTTTTATGTATGACTGGTTATCTTTGCAAGTCTCTTCGAATTATCAGTTTGGTTTGGCCTACTAGATTGGTTGTTCTTACCATGGGAGAAGTGCTTAGCTTTGGGTTCGATCTTGCGGTGTCCTTTCCCAGTGACAGAAGGGGCAACAAGGCACGTATTGTTGTTGGGGAATGTAGTAATTTCAAAAAATTTCCTACGCACACGCAAGATCATGGTGATGCATAGCAACGAGAGGGAAGAGTGTTGTCCACGTACCCTCGTAGACCGTAAGCGGAAGCGTTAGCACAACGCGGTTGATGTAGTCGTACGTCTTCACGATCCGACCGATCAAGTACCGAACGTACGACACCTCCGAGTTCAGCACACGTTCAGCCCGATGATGTCCCTCGAACTCCGATCCAACCGAGTGTTGAGGAGAGTTTCGTCAGCACAACGACGTGGTGATGATGTTGATGTTCTACCGACGCAGGGCTTCACCTAAGCACCGCTACAGTATTATCGAGGTGGACTATGGTGGAGGGGGGCACCGCACACGGCTAAGAGACGATCAACTTGTGTATCTAGAGGTGCCCCCCTGCCCCTGTATATAAAGGAGCAAGGGGGGAGGCGGCCGTCCTAGGAGAAGGGCACGCCAAGGGGGGAGTCCTACTCCTACCGGGAGTAGGACTCCTCCTTTCCTTGTTGGAGTAGGAGAGAAGGAAAGAGGAGGAGAGCGAGAAGGAAAAGGGGGTTGCACCCCTTGTCCAATTCGGACCAGAGGGGGGCGGGGGCGCAGGCCTCCTTCCTTTTGGCCTCTCTCCTCTATTCTCGTATGGCCAATAAGGTCCATATACTCCCCGCCGAATTCCCGTAACTCTCCGGTACTCCGAAAAATACCCGAATCACTCGGAACCTTTCCGAAGTCCGAATATAGTCGTCCAATATATCGATCTTTACGTCTCGACCATTTCGAGACTCCTCGTCATGTCCCCGATCTCATCCGGGACTCCGAACTCCTTCGGTACATCAAAACACATAAACTCATAATATAACGGTCATCGAACTTTAAGCGTGCGGACCCTACAGGTTCGAGAACTATGTAGACATGACCGAGACACGTCTCCGGTCAATAACCAATAGCAGAACCTGGATGCTCATATTGGCTCCCACATATTGTACGAAGATCTTTATCGGTCAAACCGCATAACAACATACGTTGTTCCCTTTGTCATCGGTATGTTACTTGCCCGAGATTCGATCATTGGTATCTCAATACCTAGTTCAATCTCGTTACCGGCAAGTCTCTTTACTCGTTCCGTAATACCTCATCCCGCAACTAACTCATTAGTTGCAATGCTTGCAATGCTTAAGTGATGTGTATTACCGAGTGGGCCCAGAGATACCTCTCCGACAATCGGAGTGACAAATCCTAATCTTGAAATACGCCAACCCAACAAGTACCTTCGGAGACACCTGTAGAGCACCTTTATAATCACCCAGTTACATTGTGACGTTTAGTAGCACACAAAGTGTTCCTCCGGTAAACGGGAGTTGCATAATCTCATAGTCATAGGAACATGTATAAGTCATGAAGAAAGCAATATCAACATACTAAACGATCGAGTGCTAAGCTAACGGAATGGGTCAAGTCAATCACATCATTCTCCTAATGATGTGATCCCGTTAATCAAATGACAACTCATGTCTATGGTTAGGAAACATAACCATCTTTGATCAACGAGCTAGTCAAGTAGAGGCATACTAGTGACACTCTGTTTGTCTATGTATTCACACATGTATTATGTTTCCGGTTAATACAATTCTAGCATGAATAATAAACATTTATCATGATATAAGGAAATAAATAATAACTTTATTATTGCCTCTAGGGCATATTTCCTTCAGTCTCCCACTTGCACTAGAGTTAATAATCTAGTTCACATCGCCATGTGATTTAATACCAATAGTTCACATCATCATGTGATTAACACCCATAGTTCACATCGACATGTGACCAATACCCAAAGGGTTTACTAGAGTCAATAATCTAGTTCACATCGCTATGTGATTAATACCCAAAGAGTACTAAGGTGTGATCATGTTTTGCTTATGAGAGAAGTTTAGTCAACGGGTCTGCCACATTCAGATCCGTAAGTATTTTGCAAATTTCTATGTCAACAATGCTCTGCATGGAGCTACTCTAACTAATTGCTCCCACTTTTAATATTTATCCAGATTGAGACTTTGAGTCATCTGGATCAGTGTCAAAACTTGCATTGACGTAACCCTTTACGACGAATCTTTTGTCACCTCCATAATCGAGAAACATATCCTTATTCCACTAAGGATAATTTTGACCAATGTCCAGTGATCTACTCCTAGATCCCTATTGTACTCTCTTGTCAAACTCAGGGTAGAGTATACAATAGGTCTGGTACACCGCATGACATACTTTATAGAACCTATGGCTGAGGCATAGGGAATGACTTTCATTCTCTCTCTATCTTCTGCCGTGGTCGGGTTTTGAGTCTTACTCAACTTCACACCTTGTAACACAGGCAAGAACTCCTTCTTTGACTGTTCCATTTTGAACTACTTCAAAATCTTGTCAAGGTATGTACTCATTGAAAAAAAACTTATCAAGCGTCTTGATCTATCTCTATAGATCTTGATGCTCAATATGTAAGCAGCTTCACCGAGGTCTTTCTTTGAAAAACTCCTTTCAAACACTCCTTTATGCTTTGCAGAATAGTTCGACATTATTTTCGATCAACAATATGTCATTCACATATACTTATCAGAAATGCTGTAGTGCTCCCACTCACTTTCTTGTAAATACAGGCTTCACCGCAAGTCTGTATAAAACTATATGCTCTGATCAACTTATCAAAGCGTATATTCCAACTCCGAGATGCTTGCACCAGTCCATAAATGGATCGCTGGAGCTTGCATATTTTGTTAGCACCTTTAGGATTGACAAAACCTTCTGGTTGCATCATATACAACTCTTCTTTAATAAATCCATTAAGGAATGCAGTTTTGTTTATCCATTTGCCAGATTTCATAAAATGCGGCAATTGCTAACATGATTCGGACAAACTTAAGCATAGATACGAGTGAGAAACTCTCATCGTAGTCAACACCTTGAACTTATCAAAAACCTTTTTGCAACAATTCTAGCTTTGCAGATAGTAGCACTACTATCAGCGTCCGTCTTCCTCTTGAAGATCCATTTAATCTCAATGGCTTGCTGATCAATGGGCAAGTCAATCAAAGTCTATACTTTGTTCTCATACATGGATCTCATCTCAGATTTCATGGCCTCAAGCCATTTCGCGGAATCTGGGCTCATCATCGCTTCCTCATAGTTCGTAGGTTCGTCATGGTCAAGTAACATGACCTCTAGAACAGGATTACCGTACCACACTGGTGTGGATCTCACTCTGGTTTACCTACGAGGTTCGGTAGTAACTTGATCTGAAGTTACATGATCATCATCATTAGCTTCCTCACTAATTGGTGTAGGAGTCACAGGAACAAATTTCTGTGATGAACTACTTTCCAATAAGGGAGCAGGTACAGTTACCTCATCAAGTTCTACTTTCCTCCCACTCACTTCTTTCGAGAGAAACTCCTTCTCCAGAAAGGATCCATTCTCAGCAACAAATGTCTTGCCTTCGGATCTATGATAGAAGGTGTACCCAACTGTTACTTTTGGGTATCCTACGAAGACACACTTCTCCGACTTGGGTTTGAGCTTATCAAGATGAAACTTTTTCACATAAGCATTGCAACTCCAAACTTTAAGAAACGACAACTTTGGTTTCTTGCCAAACCATAGTTCATACCGTGTCGTCTCAACGGATTTAGATGGTGCCCTATTTAACGTGAATGCAACTATCTCTAATGCATAACCCGAAAACGATAGTGGTAAATCAGTAAGAGACATCATATATCGCATCATATCTAATAAAGTACGGTTACGACATTCGGATACACCATTACACTGTGGTGTTCCAGGTGGCGTGAGTAGTGAAACTATTTCACATTGTTTTAACTGAAGGCCAAACTCGTAACTCAAATATTCTCCTCCACGATCAGATCGTAGAAACTTTATTTTCTTGTTACGATGATTTTCCACTTCACTCTGAAATTATATGAACTTTTCAAATATTTCAGACTTTTGTTTCATCAAGTAGATATACTCATATCTGCTCAAATCATCTGTGAAGATTAGAAAATAATGATACCTATCGTGAGCTTCAATATTCATCGGACCACATACATCAGTATGTATGATTTCCAACAAATCTGTTGCTCGTTCCATTGTTCCAGAGAACGGAGTCTTAGTCATCTTGCCCATGAGGCATGGTTCGCAAGCATCAACTGATTCATAATCAAGTGATCCCAAAAGCCCATCAGCATGGATTTTCTTCATGGGCTTTACACCAATATGACCTAAACGGCAGTGCCACAAATAAGTTGCACTATCATCATTAACTTTGCATCTTTTTGGCTTGAATATTATGAATATGTGTATCACTATGATCGAGATCCAACAAACCATTTTTGTTGGTGTGTATGAACATCGAAGGTTCTATTCATGTAAACAGAACAACAATTGTTCTCTAACTTAAATGAATAATCGTATTGCAATAAACATGATCAAATCATATTTATGCTCAACGTAAACACCAAATAACACTTATTTAGGTTCAACACTAATCCCGAAAGTATAGGGAGTGTGCGATGATGATCATATCAATCTTGGAACCAATTCCAACACACATCGTCACTTCACCCTTAACTAGTCTCCGTTCATTCTGTAACTCCTGTTTCGAGTTGCTAATTTTAGCAACCGAACAAGTATCAAATACTCAGGGGATACTATAAACACTAGTAAGGCACACATCAATAACCTGTATATCAAATATACCATTTGTTCACTTTGCCATCTTTCTTATCCACCAAATATTCAGGGAATTTCTGCTTCCAGTGATCATTTCCTTTGCAGTAGAAGCACTCAGTTTCAGGCTTTGGTCCAGCTTTGGGCTTCTTCACGGGAGTGACAACTTGCTTGTCATTCTACTTGAAGTTCCCTTTCTTTCCCTTTGCCCTTTTCATGAAACTAGTGTTCTTGTCAATCATCAACACTTGATGCTCTTTCTTGATTTCTACCTTCGTCGATTTCAACATCACGAAGAGCTCGGGAATCGTTTTCGTCATCCCTTGCATACTATAGTTCATCACGAAGTTCTAGTAACTTGGTGATGGTGACTAGAGAACTCTGTCAATCACTATCTTATTTGTAAGATTAACTCCCACTTGATTCAAGCGATTGTAGTACCCAGACAATCTGAGCATATGCTCATTGCTTGAGCTATTCTCCTCCATCTTTTAACTATAGAACTTGTTGGAGACTTCATATCTCTCAACTCGGGTATTTGCTTGAAATATTTAACTTCAACTCCTAGAACATCTCATATGGCCTGTGACGTTCAAAACGTCTTTGAAGTCCCGATTCTAAGCTGTTAAGCATGGTGCACTAAACTATCAAGTAGTCATCATATTGAGCTAGCCAAACGTTCATAACGTCTGCATCTGCTCCTGCAATAGGTCTGTCACCTAGCGGTGCATCAAGGACATAATTCTTCTGTGCAGCAATGAGGTTAATACTCAGATCACGGATCCAATCCGCATCATTGCTACTAACATTTTTCAACATAGTTTTCTCTAGGAATATATAAAAAATTAAACGGGGAACAATATCGCGAGCAATTGATCTACAACATAGATATGCTAATACTACCAGGACTAAGTTCATGATAAATTAAAGTTCAATTAATCATATTACTTAAGAATTCCCACTTAGATAGACATCCCTCTAATCCTCTAAGTGAGCACGTGATCCAAATCAACTAAACCATGTCCGATCATCACGTGAGATGGAGTAGTTTCAATGGTGAACATCACTATGTTGATCATATCTACTATATGATTCACGCTCGACCTTTCGGTCTCCGTGTTCCGAGGCCATATCTGTTATATGCTAGGCTCATCAAGTTTAACCTAAGTATTCCGCATGTGCAACTGTTTTGCACCCGTTGTATTTGAATGTAGAGCCTATCACACCCGATCATCACGTGGTGTCTCAGCATGAAGAACTTTCGCAACGGCGCATACTCAGGGAGAACACTTATACTTTGATAATTTAGTGAGGGATCATCTTATAATTCTACCGTCAGTCAAAGCAAGATAAGATTCATAAAAGATAAACATCACATGCAATCAATATAAGTGATATGATATGACCATCATCATCTCGTGCTTGTGATCTCCATCTCCGAAGCACCTCCATGATCACCATCGTCACCGGCGCGACACCTTGATCTCCATCGTAGCATCGTTGTCGTTTCGCCAATCTTATGCTTCTACGATTATCGCTACCGCTTAGTGATAAAGTAAAGCATTTACAGGGCGATTGCATTGCATACAATAAAGCGACAACCATATGGCTCCTGCCAGTTGCCGATAACTCGGTTACAAAACATGATCATCTCATACAATAAAATTTAGCATCATGTCTTGACCATATCACATCACAGCATGCCCTGCAAAAACAAGTTAGACGTCCTCTACTTTGTTGTTGCAAGTTTTACGTGGTTGCTACGGGCTTAGCAAGAACTGTTCTTACCTATGCATCAAAACCACAATGATAGTTTGTCAAGTTGGTGCTGTTTTAACCTTCGCAAGGACCGGGCGTAGCCACACTCGGTTCAACTAAAGTTGGAGAAACTGACACCCGCCAGCCACCTGTGTGCAAAGCACGTCGGTAGAACCAGTCTCGCGTAAGCGTACGCGTAATGTTGGTCCGGGCCGCTTCATCCAACAATACCGCCGAACCAAAGTGTGACATGCTGGTAAGCAGTATGACTTATATCGCCCACAACTCACTTGTGTTCTACTCGTGCATATTACATCAACGCATATAACCTGGCTCGGATGCCACTGTTGGGGAACGTAGTAATTTCAAAAAATTTCCTACGCACGCGCAAGATCATGGTGATGCATAGCAACGAGAGGGGAGCGTGTTGTCCACGTACCCTCGTAGACCGTAAGCGGAAGCGTTAGCACAACGCGATTGATGTAGTCGTACGTCTTCACGATCCGACTGATCAAGTACCGAACGTACGACACCTCCGAGTTTAGCACACGTTCAGCCCGATGATGTCCCTTGAACTCCGATCCAGCCGAGTGTTGAGGGAGAGTTTCGTCAGCACGACGGCGTGGTGATGATGTTGATGTTCTACCGACGCAGGGCTTCGCCTAAGCACCGATACAGTATTATCGAGGTGGACTATGGTGGAGGGGGGCACCGCACACGGCTAAGAGACGATCAACTTGATCAACTTGTGTGTCTAGAGGTGCCCCCCTGCCCCTGTATATAAAGGAGCAAGGGGGGAGGCGGCCGTCCTAGGAGAAGGGCACGCCAAGGGGGGAGTCCTACTCCTACCGGGAGTAGGACTCCTCCTTTCCTTGTTGGAGTAGGAGAGAAGGAAAGAGGAGGAGAGCGAGAAGGAAAAGGGGGTTGCACCCCTTGTCCAATTCGGACCAGAGGGGGGCGGGGGCGCAGGCCTCCTTCCTTTTGGCCTCTCTCCTCTATTCTCGTATGGCCAATAAGGTCCATATACTCCCCGCCGAATTCCCGTAACTCTCCGGTACTCCGAAAAATACCCGAATCACTCGGAACCTTTCCGAAGTCCGAATATAGTCGTACAATATATCGATCTTTACGTCTCGACCATTTCGAGACTCCTCGTCATGTCCCCGATATCATCCGGGACTCCGAACTCCTTTGGTACATCAAAACACATAAACTCATAATATAACTGTCATCAAACTTTAAGCGTGCGGACCCTACAGGTTCGAGAACTATGTAGACATGACCGAGACACGTCTCCGGTCAATAACCAATAGCGGAACCTGGATGCTCATATTGGCTCCCACATATTCTACGAAGATCTTTATCGGTCAAACCGCATAACAACATACGTTGTTCCCTTTGTCATCGGTATGTTACTTGCCCGAGATTCGATCGTCGGTATCTCAATACCTAGTTCAATCTCGTTACCGGCAAGTCTCTTTACTCGTTCCGTAATACCTCATCCCGCAACTAACTCATTAGTTGCAATGCTTGCAAGGCTTAAGTGATGTGTATTACCGAGTGGGCCTAGAGACACCTCTCCGACAATCGGAGTGACAATTCCTAATCTCGAAATACGCCAACCCAACAAGTACCTTTGGAGACACCTGTAGAGCACCTTTATAATCACCCAGTTACGTTGTGACGTTTGGTAGCACACAAAGTGTTCCTCCGGTAAACGGGAGTTGCATAATCTCATAGTCATAGGAACATGTATAAGTCATGAAGAAAGCAATAGCAACATAATAAACGATCAAGTGCTAAGCTAACGGAATGGGTCAAGTCAATCACATCATTCTCCTAATGATGTGATCCCGTTAATCAAATGACAACTCATGTCTATGTTAGGAAACATAACCATCTTTGATCAACGAAGCTAGTCAAGTAGAGGCATACTAGTGACACTCTGTTTGTTTATGTATTCACACATGTATTATGTTTCCAGTTAATACAATTCTAGCATGAATAATGAACATTTATCATGATATAAGGAAATAAATAATAACTTTATTATTGCCTCTAGGGCATATTTCCTTCAATTGTATCGGTGCCATCGAGGATAACAAGATGGGTTTTTTATCATATTGCATGAAACTATCCCTCTACATCATGTCATCTTGCTTAAGGCGTTACTCTATTTTTAACTTAATACTCTATATGCATGCTAGATAGCGGTCGATGAGTGGAGTAATAGTAGTATATGCAAAATCGTTTCGGTCTACTTGTCTCGGACGTGATGCCTATATACATGATCATACCTAGATATTCTCATAACTATGCCAAATTCTGTCAATTGCTCAACAGTAATTTGTTCACCCACCGTAGAATACTTATGATCTTGAGAGAAGCCACTAGTGAAACCTATGGCCCCCGGATCTCTTTCTCATCATATCAATCTCCATCACTTTATTATTGCTTTGCTTTACTTTGCTTTTACTTTATTTACTTTGCATCTCTATACCAAAAATACCAAAAAATATATTATTTATCATCTCTATCAGATCTCACTTTCGTAAGTGACCGTGAAGGGATTGACAACCCCTAAGCGCGTTGGTTGCGTTGAGCTATTGTTTTGGTGTAGGTACGAGGGACTCGAGCGTAGCCTCCTACTGGATTGATACCTTGGTTCTCAAAAACTGAGGGAAATACTTACGCTACTTTGCTGCATCATCCCTTCCTCTTCGGGGAAATCCAACGCAGTGCTCAAGAGGTAGCAAGAAGAATTTCTGGCGCCATTGCCGGGGAGTCTGCGCAAAAGTCAACATACCAAGTACCCATCACAATCCCTATCTCTCGCATTACATTATTTGCCATTTGCTTCTCATTTTTCTCTTCCCCACTTCACCCTTGCCGTTTTATTCGCCCTCTCTCTTTCTCTATCCTCCCTCTATATTTGCCTCTTTTGCCTGTTTGCTCTTTGTTTGCTCGTGTGTTAGTTTGTTTGCTTGTCGTCATGGCTAGTCTCATATCTTCTCCGTTGTCTCCCGAGAATGAAGTTCTAAATTTTAAACAAAGGGAGGGAGAAAATCTAAAAGATGCTTGGTATAGAATTTGCAATGCTCAAAATAGATCTACCAGGAAGCAATCTATTTCAGTTCTTCTCCGCAATTTTTATGTAGGTGTTAATCCTTGGTATAGATATATCCTTGATACCATTACCGGAGGGAATTTCTTGGGTAGCCATACTTTTGATTCTTATAATGCTATGTTAGATTTATTTGGCTCACCACCTCTTTTGGTTAATGGAACTATGTTAACTTTGGAGCATGTTATGCAAAGACTTGAAATTATTGAAAATAAAGTTGCTACTATTGAAAATCTAGTCAAAAAGATCCACAATCAAATTACTCAATATGGATCTAAGGTAGGAATGACTTTGAAAAATATTAAGGAAAAGGAACCCATAGTTAATGAGAAGATAAACTTAGATTCTACTAGAATTGATAAACTTGAGGGTATCATTACAAACTAGGGAACCGCTTTTTCTTCCGTAAAGAATACTCCATGTCCTCCTACTAAAATTTCCAAGCTTATGTATGTTCCTAAAAATAAGGGTGAATCATCTAGTAAGGAAACTGCGGATCTTAAATCTATATGTATTCATCCCAATCTTTTTGCGATCATTAAGGAACCAATTGCTACAAATGATTTTTTCGATCTTGTGCCTAAGAGTTTGATAATAACTACAAAGAGATAAATTCCTAAGGGAAATAGATGCCTCATTGAAGAATTGCCTACCAAAGATGGCAATACCTAGATCTATTCTTGCTTGTTATGCCTAGCTAGGGGCGTTAAACGATAGCGCTTGTTGGGAGGCAACCCAATTTTATTTTTATTCCTTGCTTTTTGCTCATGTTTAGTAATAAATAAATTATCTAGCCTATGTTTTGCTTGTGTTTTTTGTGTTTAATTAGTGTTTGTGCCAAGTAGAACCGTTGGGAAGACTTGGGGAAAGTCTTGTTGAACTTGCTGTAAAAAACAGAAACTTTAGCGCTCACGAGAACTGCTGTCATTTTTATTTGGAAAGTGATATTTAGTTAATTATTTTTGCAGATGATTAATATATAAATTACTCGCGTCCAGAAATTTATTTTAGAATTTTTGGGGTTCCAGATCTTGAGCTAGCTACAGATTACTACAGACTATTCTGTTTTTGACAGATTCTGTTTTTTCGTGTGTTGTTTGCTTATTTTGATGAATCTATGGCTAGTAAAATGGTTTATAATCCATAGAGAAGTTGGAATACAGTAGGTTTAACACCCATATAAATAAAGAATGAGTTCATTACAGTACCTTGAAGTGGTCTTTTGTTTTCTTTCGCTAACGGAGCTCACGAGTTTTCTACTTTAAGTTTTGTGTTGTGAAGTTTTCAAGTTTTGTGTAAAGATTTGATGGATTATGGAACAAGGAGTGGCAAGAGCCTAAGATTGGGGATGCCCATGGCACCCCCAAGATAATCTAAGTACACCTAAAAGACAAAGCTTGGGGATGCCCCGGAAGGCATCCCCTCTTTCGTCTACTTCTATCGGTAACTTTACTTGGAGCTATATTTTTATTCACCACATGATATGTGTTTTGCTTGGAGAGTCTTTTATGATTTCAGTCTTTGTTTATTAGTTTACCACAATCATCCTTGCTGTACACACCTTTTGAGAGAGCCATACATGATTTGGAATTTGATAGAATACTCTATGTACTTCACTTATATCTTTTGAGCTTTATAGTTTTGCTCTAGTGCTTCACTTATATCTTTTAGAGCACGGTGGTGGATTTGTTTTATAGAAACTATTGATCTCTCATGCTTTACTTAGATTATTTTGAGAGTCTTAATAGCATGGTAATTTGCTTAAAATCCTAATATGCTTGGTATGCAAGATCAATAATAAAACTTTCGTATATGTGTGTTGAATACTAAGAAGAAATTGATGCTTGATAATTGTTTTGAGATATGAGTATGGTGATATTAGAGTTATGCTAGTTGAGTAGTTGTGAATTTGAGAAATGCTTGTGTTAAAGTTTGTGATTCCCGTAGCATGCACGTATGGTGAACCGTTATGTGATGAAGTCAGAGCATGATTTATTTATTGATTGTCTTCCTTATGAGTGGCGGTCGGGGACGAGCGATGGTCTTTTCCTACCAATCTATCCCCCTAGGAGCATGCGTGTAATACTTTGCTTTGATAACTTCTAGATTTTTGCAATAAGTATATGAGTTCTTTACAACTAATGTTGAGTCCATGGATTATACGCACTTTCCTTCCTTCCACCATTGCTAGCCTCTCTAATACCGCGCACTTTTCGCTGGTATCATACACCCACCAAATACCTTCCCCAAAACAGCCACCATACCTACCTATCATGGCATTTCCATAGCCATTCTGAGATATATTGCCATGCAACTTTCCACCGTTCCTTTCATTATGACACGCTCCATCATTGTCATATTGCTATGCATGATCATGTAGTTGACATTGTAGTTATGGCAAAGCCACCGTTCATAATTCTTTCATACATGTCACTCATGAGTCATTGCGCATCCCGGTACACCGCCAGAGGCATTCATATAGAGTCATATCTTGTTCTAGTATCGAGTTGTAATCATTGAGTTGTAAATAAATAGAAGTGTGATGATCATCATTAATAGAGCATTGTCCCAAAAGAAAAAAAAAGAAGAAAGGCCAAATAAAAAAAGGGAGAAGACCCCAAAAAAATAAAAATAAAATAAAAAGGGGCAATGCTACTATCCTTTTTCCACACTTGTGCTTCAAAGTAGCACCATGATCTTTACGATAGAGAGTCTCTTGTTTTGTCATTTTCATATACTAGTGGGAATTTTTCATTATAGAACTTGGCTTGTATATTCCAATGATGGGCTTTCTCAAAATGCCCTAGGTCTTCGTGAGCAAGCGAGTTGGATGCACACCCACTTAGTTTCTTTTGAGCTTTCATATACTTATAGCTCTAGTGCATCCGTTGCATGGCAATCCCTACTCACTCACATTGATATCTATTGATGGGAATCTCCATAGCTCGTTAATACGCCTAATTGATGTGAGACTATCTTCTCCCTTTTTGTCTTCTCCACAACCACCATTCTATTCCACCTATAGTGCTATATCCATGGCTCACGCTCATGTATTGAGTGAAGATCGAAAAAGTTTTGAAAATGTCGAAAGTATGAAACAATTGCTTGGCTTGTCATTGGGGTTGTGAATGATTTAAATACTTTGTGTGGTGAAGATAGAGCATAGCCAGACTATATGATTTTGTAGGGATAGCTTTCTTTGGCCATGATATTTTGAGAAGACATAATTGCTTTGTTAGTATGCTTGAAGTATTATTATTTTTATATCAATATGAACTTTTGTCTTGAATCTTTCGAATCTAAATATTCATACCACAATTAAGAAGATTCACATTGAAATTATGCCAAGTAGCATTCCGCATCAAAAATTCTATTTTTATCATTTACCTACTCGAGGACAAGCAGGAATAGCTTGGGGATGCTTGATACGTCTCCAACGTATCTATAATTTTTGATTGCTCCATGCTATTATATTATCTGTTTTGGATGTTAATGGGCTTTATTTTACACTTTTATATCATTTTTGGGACTAACCTATTAACCGGAGGCCCAGCCCAAATTGCTGTTTTTTTGCCTATTTCAGTGTTTCGCAGAAAAGGAATATCAAACGGAGTCCAAACGGAATGAAACCTTCGGGAACGTGATTTTCTCAACAAACGTGATCAGGAGACTTGAGTGGGGTCAAGAAACAATCGAGGAGGCCACGAGGCAGGGGGCGCGCCTACCCCCTGGGCGCGCCCTCCACCCTCGTGGGCCCTCGTTGCTCCACCGACCTACTTCTTCCTCCTATATAAGTCCACGTACCCCGCAAACATCCAGGAGCACCACGAAAACCTAATTCCCACTGCCGCAACCTTCTGTACCGAGAGATCCCATCTTGGGGCCTTTTCCGGAGCTCCGCCAGAGGGGGCATTGATCACGGAGGGCCTCTACATCAACTCCATGGCCTCTCCGGTGATGTGTGAGTAGTTTACTTCAGACCTTCGGGTCCATAGCTAGTAGCTAGATGGCTTCTTCTCTCTCTTTGGATCTCAATACAAAGTTCTCCTCGATCTTCTTGGAGATCTATTCGATGTAATCTTCTTTTGCGGTGTGTTTGTCGAGATCCAATGAATTGTGGGTTTATGATCCAGATTATCTATGAAAATATTTGAATTCTCTTATGCATGATTTAATATCTTTGCAAGTCTCTTTGAATTATCAGTTTGGTTTGGCCTACTAGATTGATCTTTCTTGCAATGGGAGAAGTGCTTAGCTTTGGGTTCAATCTTGCGGTGTCCTTTCCCAGTGACAGCAGGGGCAGCAAGGCACGTATTGTATCGTTGCCAACGAGGATAAAAAGATGGGGTTTATATCATATTGCTTGAGTTTATCCCTCTACATCATGTCATCTTGCCTAATGCGTTACCCTGTTCTTATGAAGTTAATACTCTATATGCATGCTGGATAGCGGTCGATGTGTGGAGTAATAGTAGTAGATGCAGAATCGTTTCGGTCTACTTGTCGCGGACGTGATGCCTATATACATGATAATGCCTAGATATTCTCATAACTATGCGCTTTTCTATCAATTGCTCGACAGTAATTTGTTCACCCACCGTAGAATTTGCTATCTTGAGAGAAGCCACTAGTGAAACCTATGGCCCCCGGGTCTATCTTCCATCATACTATTTTACTATTTACTTGCTATTTCTATCGTTGTTTATTTTGCAATCTTTATTTTCCAATCTATACAATAAAAATACCAAAAATATTTATCTTATTATCTCTATCAGATCTCACTTTCGTAAGTGACCATGAAGGGATTGACAACCCCTTTATCGCGTTGGTTGCGAGGTTCTTGTTTGTTTGTGTAGGTAATAGGGACTTGCGTGTTACCTCCTACTGGATTGATACCTTGGTTCTCAAAAACTGAGGGAAATACTTACGCTACTTTGCTGCATCACCCTTTCCTCTTCAAGGGAAAACCAACGCATGCTCAAGAGGTAGCAGCAATCATCAATGCACGAGCCGTCTCAAGCAAATGACGGTGCTTACTTTCCGCAACACCATTCTGAGCATGAGCACCAAGACAAGATAACTGGGCAAGAGTACCCTATTCCGCGAGAAATCCACGCAATAGTTGGGAGATATACTCTCCAGCGGAGTCAGCATGAAAAGTACAAATAGGTGTGGAAAACTGGGTGTGAACCATGGTAGCAAATCGTTTGTACATAGAGAGAACCTCGCTATGAGATTTCATGAAGTAGAGCCAAGTGTAGCGAGCGAAATCAACAATAAACAGAACATAGTAGCGATGACCACCTTTCGAATCAAAGGGAGAAGGACCCGAGACATCCAAATGAACGAGGTCAAAGGGGCATTGAGATACCGACTCACTGATAGGATAAGGTAACTGGGTCCGTTTGCCAAGTCTACAACCATTAAAATGTAAAGAAACATCTCCAGATACAGACCCTAAGAGGCCTTGACGCACTAATGATGACAAGCGAGAGCCATAGATATGACCAAGGCGATGATGCCACTGCCGGAAGGACACATACGAAGAGGTAACAAGAGCATGAGAATTGGCAGAAGTGGTGGTAGCGGAAGAAACACAAAGCTAGTAAACCTCCCAAAGGCCCTCTGGCTCACGGCGCCGGGGGCCAGCACCAACCAAAACCTTGGTGCGATGATCCTGAATGGAGCGAGAGTCGGTATCAAGAATGACATGACAACCAGAATTAACAAGTTGGGCAGCGGAAAAAAGGTTCATGGTAAGGCAAGGAGCATGAGAAACACTAGGAACCGAAAGTGATGGAGTAGAAAGAATACCAAGACTAGCAACAGGGAGAGATGTGCCATCGGCAGTAAGAACATTAATAAGAGAATCAAGAGGGCAAAGAGAAGACAACACTGAAGGATCAGAGGACATATGAGAGGAAGCTCTAGAGTCCAGAACCCACGACGATGTACCTGACGGTGTAGATGCTGGCGGTGATGAGGTGGTGAAAGCAGTCACAGCAGTAGCAGAACCCGTCGATGAAGAACTGGAGGAAGCCAGAAGGCGCTTGAGCCGCACGATGTCCTGGTCAGTGACTGACTGAGTCGAGGGAGATCCAGGAGTCCCACTGGAAGAGGAGCGCCTCTGGTCACGCTTCTTCTCACGGCAATCAGACTCTGGGTGACCTGGCCGAGGGTAGTAGCCGCAAAAGGTGTCACGGCACGACCGACCCT
>NC_053025.1:266397866-266444455 GCF_003073215.2 Triticum urartu | reverse complement strand
AGCGGCAAAACCAAAAATTTAGATAAGATAGGTTTTAAAGTTCCGTTCGCAATTTCTTCAGCTGACAAGGATACAGTGAAGATTCTGAACGAGATTCAAATAGAACGCACATGAAGAATTTTTGAATAGACTGGGTTGAGTTTAGCATAGAGGGGAAAGGGTCCGATCACATTCACTTAGCAGAAAGAGCAACTAGAAGAAATAGGAATAAGTGAATGTTGTAGAGGACATAAACTCATATATATAGTCAAAGAAGAAAAATGACGGAAA
Source organism: Triticum urartu (assembly GCF_003073215.2). Taxonomy (NCBI): domain Eukaryota; kingdom Viridiplantae; phylum Streptophyta; class Magnoliopsida; order Poales; family Poaceae; genus Triticum; species Triticum urartu. The sequence goes on along the minus strand of NC_053025.1, from coordinate 266,444,185 downwards.
TAGTGAAGACAATGCAAGTTGAAAAACAACCGAGGAATTTCAAAGAACTGAGGAAAAACTCAATTGAAGATTTTCAACATTTGGCGATGGCGTGACCCACTGTATAAGAATGATGATTTCAGACACCCCGTATAATTGTTGTAGGGTTCTGAGAATCAAATTCTTCGTTAATTTCTTCACACTTACAGTGTTATTCTTCATTGATTGAAGAAAAACGTTTCTTCATGTGTTGCACATCTAAGTCATCAATTTTGCATAAGTGTTAGGATGAGTGTCCTTTTCAAAGAACATTCGAAGATTCTAGGATATTTAGCTCACACCGCAACTTGCTAAATCTCTTCTCATCCAAGGGCTTAGTGAAGATATCGTCTAGCCGTTCTTCACTCTTCACATGCTCAATAGAGATGTCGCCCTTCAACACATGATCACAAAGAAAATGATGACGAATCTGAATGTGCTTTGTCTTCGAATGCTGAACTAGGTTATGAGCAATCTTGATGGCACTCTCATTGTCACAGTAGAGTGACACATTCTTCACATTGACGTCGTAGTCCTTGAGAGTTTGCTTCATCCATAGCAGTTGAGCACGGAAAGAACCAGCAGCAATGTACTCAGCTTTAGCAGTAGACAGTGATACGCAGTTCTGTTTCTTCGAGGACCAACAGACCAAAAATCGTCCGAGGAAATGGCATGTGCCAGATGTTGACTTGCGGTCCACACGATCACCAGCATGGTCAAAGTCTGAATATTCAATGAGATCAAAAACTGAGCCCTTGGGGTATGATGTCTACTACACAACCTTCTTCTTGTAGACATTGTTGGGCCTGCAAGTGCACAGGTTTGTAGGACAGTAGCAAATTTCCCTCAAGTGGATGACCTAAGGTTTATCAATCCGTAGGAGGCGTAGGATGAAGATGGTCTCTCTCAAGCAACCTGCAACCAAATAACAAAGAGTCTCTTGTGTCCCCAACACACCCAATACAATGGTAAATTGTATAGGTGCACTAGTTCGGCAAAGAGATGGTGATACAAGTGCAATATGGATAGTAGATAATAGTTTTTGTAATCTGAAATAATAAAAACAGCAAGGTAGCAAGTGATAAAAGTGAGCGTAAACGGTATTGCAATGCGGTGAAACAAGGCCTAGGGTTCATACTTTCGCTAGTGTAAGTTCCCTCAACAATACTAACATAATTGGATCACATAACTATCCCTCAACATGCAACAAAGAGTCACTCCAAAGTCACTAATAGCGGAGAACGAACGAAGAGATTATGGTAGGGTACGAAACCACCTCAAAGTTATTCTTTCCAATCAATCCGTTGGGCTATTCCTATAAGTGTCACAAACAGCCCTAGAGTTCGTACTAGAATAACACCTTAAGACACAAATCAATCAAAACCCTAATGTCACCTAGATACTCCAATGTCACCTCAAGTATCCGTGGGTATGATTATACGATATGCATCACACAATCTCAGATTCATCTATTCAACCAACATAAAGGACCTCAAAGAGTGCCCCAAAGTTCTACCGGAGAATCACGACGAAAACGTGTGCCAACCCCTATGCATAGGTTCCCAATGTCATGAAACCCGCAAGTTGGTCACCTTAACATACATCAAGTGGCACGTGGTATCCCATTGTCACCACAGATATCCACGGCAAGACATACATCAAGTGTTCTCAACTCTTTAAAGACTAGATCCGATAAGATTACTTCAAAGGGAAAGTCGATTCATTACAAGAGAGAAGAGGGGGGAAGAAACATCATAGGATCCAAATATAATAGCAAAGCTCGCGATACATCGAGATCGTATCATCTCAAGGACACGAGAGAGAGAGGGATCAAACACATAGCTACTGGTACATATCCTCAGCCCCGAGGGAGAACTACTCCCTCCTCGTCATGGAGAGCACCGGGATGATGAAGATGGCCACCGGAGAGAGATTGCCCCCTCCGACTGGGTGCTAGAACGAGTCTAGATTGGCTTTCGGTGGCTACGGAGGGTTCTGGCGGCGGAACTCCCGATCTATTGTGTTTTCTGGAAGTTGTACGATACGTAGGTATATATGGGTACAAGGGGTATGTCGGTGGACCGAAGGGGGGGCCACGAGGCAGGGGGTGCGCCCCAGGGGGGTGGGCGCCCCCTACCCTCGTGAGCACCTCCTTCATGTTCTGGCGTAGGGGCCAAGTCTATCCGGCAGGTTTCCTTCCAAAAATAACTTCTCCAGTTGATTTCGTTCCGTTTGATATTCCTTTTCCTCGAAACACTGAAATAGGCATAAAACAGCAAATCTGGGCTGGGCCTCCGGTTAATAGGTTAGTCCCAAAAATAATATAAAAGTGGAAAATAAAGCCCAATATTGCCCAAAACAGTAGATAATATAGCATGGAGCAATCAAAAATTATAGATACGTTGGAGACGTATCAGGGTACCATAATCCAAGTGTTGGTGTGTGAGCTAGATATCGAAGAATATGCTTCACAGCCTTATGGTGTGATTCCTTCGGTGTAGCTTGAAATCGGGCACACATGCAAACACTAAGCATAATATCTAGCCTAGATGCACATAAGTACAATAACGAACCAATCATGGAGCGGTATACCTTTTGATCGAAGTCAATAACCATTTTCATCAGTGAATAGATGACCATTTGTGGGCATAGGGATTTTGACTCCTTTGCAATCTTGCATGCCGAATTTCCTCAGTACATCCTTGAGGTATTTCTCCTGAGATATGAATATGCCATTGCGCTGTTTACGAATCTGAAGACCTAAGAAGAATTTCAATTCTCCCATCATAGACATTTGATATTCTTCACTCATCATATAGGCAAATTCATCATTGTAACGTTGGTCAGTACAGCCGAAAATGATATCATCAACATGAATTTGGCACACAAACAATTCACCACCATAAGATTTAGTGAAAAGAGTTGGGTCAAGTGAACCTGGTTTGAAGCCTTTCTTCATGAGGAATTCCTTCAAAGTATCATACCACGCTCGTGGGGCCTGCTTGAGGCCATAGAGGGCCTTATTGAGTCTGAAGACTTTTTCAGGATGCTTTGGATCTTCAAAACCTGGGGGTTGAGCAACATATACTTCTTCCTCAAGCTTACCATTGAGGAATGCACTTTTCACATCCATTTGATATAAGATGATATCATGATGGTTAACATAAGCAAGTAATATGCGAATAGATTCAAGTCTAGCAACAGGTGCAAAAGTTTCATCGAAATCAATTCCTTCAACCTGTGTGTAGCCTTGAGCTACAAGCCGTGCCTTATTCCTCACCACAAGGCCATTTTCATCTTGCTTGTTGCGGTAAATCCACTTTGTGCCAATGATATTGTGCTTGCGAGGATCTGGACGTTTGACCAGTTCCCAGACGTTGTTGAGCTCGAATTGATGTAATTCCTCTTGCATATCTTGAATCCACTCAGGCTCCAGAAATGCTTCATCTACCTTAGTGGGCTCTGTGATAGAGACAAAAGCAAAATGTCCACAAAAGTTAGATAAATGTGAAGCTCTTGAGCGTGTGAGAGGACCTGGAATGTTGATGTCGCTGATGATTTTCTCAATTTGCACTTCATTTGCAACACGAGGATGAGCGGGTTGTCATTGAGGAATTTGATCAGCCTTTTCTTCAGCACCATTTTCCTCAGGTGCATCAGCATGGCGTTCTTCATGTTCTGGAATGACCTCTTCAGCAGATTCTTCAGTAGGAATGACATCCTCAGTAGCCTTGAACTTAATAGATTCCTCAGGAGGTATTTCATCTGTCACAGGAGGTATGTGCTCTCTTTGCGAGCCATTAGTCTCATCGAACCACACATCTACAGTTTCAACAACCTTGTGATGACAGGTGTTGAAAACTCTGTAGGTGTGCGAGTCCTTACCATAACCGAGCATAAAACCTTCATGTGCTTTCGGTGCAAATTTATAACTATGATGAGGATCTCTAATCCAACATTTAGCACCGAAGACTTTGAAATAACTCACATTGGGTTTCTTGTCACTGAGGAGTTCATATGCAGTCTTGAAGAATTTGTGAAGATATACCCTGTTGATGATGTGGCATGCAGTATCAATTCCTCAGGCCAAAAGCGAGGAGGCGTCTTGTACTCATCAAGCATAGTGCGGGCCATCTCAACAAGAGTCATGTTCTTGCGCTCTACGACGCCATTTTGCTGAGGAGTATAAGGAGCAGATAACTGATACGTCTCCGTCGTATCTATAATTTTTTATTGTTCCATGCCAATATTATTCAACTTTCATATACTTTTTGGCAACTTTTTATATTATTTTTGGGACTAACATATTGATCTAGTGCCCAGTGCCAGTTCCTGTCTGTTGCATGTTTTTGGTTTCACAGAATATCCATATCAAACGGAGTCCAAACGGGATAAAAATGGACGGAGCTTATTTTTGGAAAATATGTAAAATTCAGAAGGAAAATCAACGCGAACCGGTGCCCGAGGTGGTCACGAGGCAGGGCCCCCCCCTAGGGCGCGCCCCCTACCCTCGTGAGCCCACTGTAAGGCGGTTGACGCTCTTCTTTTGCCGCAAGAAAGCTAATATTCGGAAAAAAAAATCACGGTGAAGGTTTCAGGCCAATCGGAGTTAAGGATCTCCATATATATACGAAACGGTGAAACAGAGCCAGGGGAGAACGCAAAACCAGAGAGAAACAGAGAGATAGATCCAATCTCGGAGGGGCTCTCGCCCCTCCCATGCCATGGAGGCCAAGGACCAGAGGGGAAACCCTTCTCCCATCTAGGGAGGAGGTCAAGGAAGAAGAGGAAGAAGGGGGCCCCTCTCCCCCTCTCCTCCGGTGGCGCCGGAACCCCGTCGTGGCCATCATCATCATCACCGCGATCTTCACCAACACCTCCGCCATCTTCACCAACATCTCCATCACCTTCCCCCCTCTATCTACAGCGTCCACTCTCCCGCAACCCGCTGTACCCTCTACTTGAACATGGTGCTTTATGCTTCATATTATTATCCAATGATGTGTTGCCATCCTATGATGTCTGAGTAGATTTTCGTTGTCCTATCGGTGGTTGAGAATTGCTATGATTGATTTAATTTGCTTGTGGTTATGTTGCTGTCCTTTGGTGCCCATCATATGAGCGCGCGCGTGGATCACACCATAGGGTTAGTTGTATGTTGATAGGACTATGTATTGGAGGGCAAGAGTGACAGAAGCTTCAACCTAGCATAGAAATTGATGCATACGGGATTGAAGGGGGACCAATATATCTTAATGCTATGGTTGGGTTTTACCTTAATGAACATTAGTAGTTGCGGATGCTTGCTAATAGTTCCAATCATAAGTGCATAGAATTCCAAGTAAGGGATGACATGCTAGCAGTGGCCTCTCCCACATAATGCTTGCTATTGGTCTAGTAAAGTAGTCAATTGCTTAAGGGACAATTTCGCAACTCCTACCACCACTTTTCCACACTCGCTATATTTACTTTAGTTGCTTCTTTACCTTAACAGCCCCTAGTTTTATTTTCGTGCTCTTTACTTTCTTGCAAGCCTTTCCGAAAACACCTACAAAGTACTTCTAGTTTCATACTTGTTCTAGGTAAAGCGAACGTCAAGCGTGCGTAGAGTTGTATCGGTGGTCGATAGAACTTGAGGGAATATTTGTTCTACCTTTAGCTCGTCGTTGGGTTCGACACTCTTACTTATCGAAAGAGGCTACAATTGATCCCCTATACTTGTGGGTTATCAAGACCTTTTTCTGCTCCGTTGCCGGGGACCAATAGCGTGGGGTGAATATTCTCGTGTGTGCTTGTTTGCTTTATCACTAAGTAATTTTTATTTGCTGTTCTTAGTTGTTCTTCATCTTTAGTTATGGATATGGAACACGAAATACCAAAAAAAATTGGTGTACTTTCTGCTCATGGAGATGGGGAACCTCCTAAAACCCTCGATGCTAGTTATGTGAAAGATATTATGTACTACTTTAATAATCCTGAGAAACCCCATTCAATTATGTAATGGGAGTAACGTTGGATCAACGTGAATACTTTAGGGATTATCGCTTGACACAAAAAGGGAAACTATTATGGGATCAAATTTATATTGAAGTGGTATGCTAGACAACTATGCTCGGAATATGATTATACTTGTTGCTCTAGGATGAATTATCCACACCTCCCCTTCTCATGCAAATTTAATGATAATGAAACCTCGGCTTCTTATGCTAGAGGTATATATGATTACTATGATGTGGAACAAATAGAAGAATTTGTTGCTTTTATGGGTGCTTATGAAATTGAATATATGTTTAAAGAGTTTGATGATATTGATGATGCTTGTTATAGATCTGAAAATTTAGCTATCCTCAAATATTGCTATGAGAATTATGAATACAATTATGAAATTAATGCACTTATTAAGAAAGTCTCCGCTGTCCAAGAAGAGACTAATATTTTGCAGGAATCTATGGAAGAAGAAGTTGATGACACTGTGAGCTCATTGGATGAAAAAGATGAGGAGGAGAGCGAAGAACAAAAGGAGGAAGAGCGGATTGATCACCCGTGCCCACCTTCTAATGAGAGTAACTCTTCAACTCATACATTGTTTAATTCCCCTTCGTGCTTACCGAAGGATGATTGCTATGATGACTGTTATGATCCCTATGATTCTTTTGAAATATCCCTTTTTGATGATGCTTGCTATGCTTATGGCCAAGATGCCAATATGAATTATGCTTATGGAGATGAACTTGCTATAGTTCCTTATGTTAAACATGAAATTGTTGCTATTGCACCCACGCATGATAGTCCTATTATCTTTTTGAATTCTCCTGATTATACTATATCGAAGAAGTTTGCACTTATTAAGGATTATATTGATCGGTTGCCTTTTACCGTTGCACATGATGATTTCAATAAATATAATATGCATGTGCTTGCTGCTCCTACTTGCAATTATTATGAGAGACTATATCTCCACCTCTCATATCCTCTCTCTGGATGCTAAAATTGCAAGAAACTGTTTATACTATGCATTGGCCTTTACTAGGTGTGCATTAATTGTTCTTTTATGACATGCCGATGCATAGGAAGAGAGTTAGACTTCGTCATTGCTTGATATATGTTGCTTTGTGCTCACTACTAAATTACAAATCATTGTTAATTACAATTGGCTTTGATATACCTTGGGATCCGGGTGGATTCACTACTTGAGCACTATATGCCTAGCTTAATGGCTTTAAAGAAAGCGCTGCCAGGGAGACAACCCGGGAGTTTTAGAGAGTCGTTTATTTCTGTTGAGTGCTTTAATATAGTTTAAAAACAACAAAAATAAAGAGGGGAACCCAAAACTTTTTCAAAAAGGAAAGTGAAAGTGAGAAAGACAAGCATTGTTGAAGTGGGAGAGCTCCTTGAACTTTGTTCATGCTCACGACAACTTTGTGAATCTTGGTTACAGAAACTTTTCAACAAAAATAATTATCCCCTTGTACAATTCCATTGTATATAAAAATAATGTGCCAAGGTTTGCCTTTAGGATGTTTACATTTGCTTGATGGTTTGTACGGTGCAGGACAGAAACTTTGGCTGTAGTGCGCGATTTTACGTTTTTAGCTGGAACTTCAAATGGTTCTGATTCTTTTTGACTGTCTTCCTGTAATTTTTTTATTTTTCCTAATTTTGGTAGAATTTTTCAAGTATCATAAGTATGGTGAATGTTCAGATTATGTACAGACTGTTCTGTTTTAGACAGATTCTGTTTTTGATGCATAGTTTGCTTGTTTTGATGAAACTATCAATTTATATCAAGTGGATTAAGCCATGAAAAAGTTATACTACAGTAGACACAATGCAAAAACAAAATATGAATTGGTTTCAACAGTACTTATAGTGTGATTTGCTTTATTATACTAACGGATCTTACCGAGTTTTCTGTTGAAGTTTTGTGTGGATGAAGTGTTCGATGATTGAGAAGGTCTCGATGTGAGAAGAAGGAAGAGAGGCAAGAGCTCAAGCTTGTGGGATGCCCGAGGCACCCTAAGTAAATATTCAAGGAGACTCAAGATCTAAAGCTTGGGGATGCTGGGAGGCATCCCCTCTTTCTTCAACAAATATCGGTATGTTTTCGGATTCGTTTCGTTCATGCGATATGTGCAAGTCTTGGAGCGTCTTTTGCATTTAGGTTTTTATTTTTATTTTTGCACCATGCTGGTATGAGATAATCCTTGGTTGATTTATAGAATGCTCTTTGCACTTCACTTATATTCTTTGAGTATGGCTTTATAGAATGCTTCATGTGCTTCACTTATATCATTTGAAGTTTGGATTGCCTGTTTCTCTTTACATAGACAACCGCCATTTGTAGAATGCTCTTTTGCTTCACTTAGATTTGTTAGAGCACGGGCATATCTTTTGTAGAAAGAATTAAACTCTCTTGCTTCACTTATATCTATTTAGAGAGATGACAGGAATCTGGTCATTCACATGGTTAGTCATAAAATCCTACATAAAACTTGTAGATCACTGAATATGATATGTTTGATTCCTTGCAATAGTTTTGCGATATAAAGATGGTGATATTAGAGTCATGCTAGTGGGTAGTTGTGGATTAGTAGAAATACTTGTGTTGAGGTTTGTGATTCCGTAGCATGCACGTATGGTGAACCGTTATGTAACGAAGTCGGAGCATGATTTATTTATTGATTGTCTTCCTTATGAGTGGCGGTTGGGGACGAGCGATGGTCTTTTCCTACCAATCTACCCCTAGGAGCATGTGCACAGTACTTTGTTTCGATGACTAATAGATTTTTGCAATAAGTATGTGAGTTCTTTATGACTAATGTTGAGTCCATGGATTATACACTCTCACCCTTCCACCATTGCTAGCCTCTCTAGTACACGCAACTTTCGCCGGTACCATAAACCCACCATATACCTTCCTCAAAACAGCCACCATACCTACCTATATGGCATTTCCATAGCCATTCCGAGATATATTGCCATGCAACTTCTCATTCTATTATGACATTCATCATTGTCATATTGCTTTGCATGATCGTAAGATAGCTAGCATGTGATGTTTGTCATGGCCTTTTTGATGTCTTTATACGCTAGATCATTGCACATCCCGGTACATGCCGGAGGCATTCATATAGAGTCATATCTTGTTCTATCGAGTTGTAATTCTTGAGTTGTAAGTAAATAAAAGTGTGATGATCATCATTATTAGAGCATTGCCTAGTGAGGAAAGGATGATGGAGACTATGATTCCCCCACAAGTCGGGATGAGACTCCGGACAAAAAATAAAAGAGGCCAAGAAGCCCAAATAAAGAAAGCACAAAAAATAAAATAAAAATAAAATAAAAAAATGAGAGAAAAAGAGAGAAGGGGCAATGTTACTATCCTTTTACCACACTTGTGCTTCAAAGTAGCACCATGTTCTTCATATAGAGAGTCTCTGATTATCACTTTCATATACTAGTGGGAATTTTCATTATAGAACTTGGCTTGTATATTCCAATGATGGGCTTCCTCAAATGCCCTAGGTCTTCATGAGCAAGCAAGTTGGATGCAAACCCACTTAGTTTCGTTTGAGCTTTCATACACTTATAGCTCTAGTGCATCCGTTGCATGGCAATCCCTACTCACTCACATTGATATCTATTGATGGGCATCTCCATAGCCCGTTGATACGCCTAGTTGATGTGAGACTATCTTCTCCTTTTTGTCTTCTCCACAACCACCATTCTATTGCACCTATAGTGCTATGTCCATGGCTCACGCTCATGTATTGCGTGAAGTTGAAAAGGTTTGAGAACGTCAAAAGTATGAAACAATTGCTTGGCTTGTCATCGGGGTTGTGCATGATGTGAATATTTTGTGTGGTGAAGATGGAGCATGGCCAGACTATATGATTTTGTAGGGATAACATTCTTTGGCCATGTTATTTTGAAAAGACATGATTGCTTTATTAGTAGGCTTGAAGTATTATTGTTTTCATGTCAAATGATAGACTATTGCTTTGAATCACTCATATCTTAATATTCATGCCATGATTAGATATACATGATCAAGATTATGCTAGGTAGCATTCCACATCAAAATATCTTTTTTTATCATTTACCTACTCGAGGACGAGCAGGAATTAAGCTTGGGGTGCTGATACGTCTCCGTCGTATCTATAATTTTTGATTTGTTCCATGCCAATATTCTACAACTTTCATATACTTTTGGCAACTTTTTATACTATTTTTGGGACTAACATATTGATCCAGTGCCCAGTGCCAGTTCCTGTTTGTTGCATGTTTTTTGTTTCGCAGAAAATCCATATCAAACGGAGTCCAAACAGGATAAAAATGGACGGAGATTTTTTTGGAATATATGTGATTTTTGGGAAGTGAAATCAACGCAAGACGATGCTCGAGGGGCCCACGAGGTAGGGGGCGCGCCCCAGGGGAGCAGGCGCACCCCTGACCCTCGTGGCCACCCCGTAAGGCGGTTGATGCCCTTCTTTCGCCGCAAGAAAGCTAATATCCGGTAGAGATCGTGTTAAAATTTCAGCCCAATCGGAGTTACGGATCTCCGGGAATATAAGAAACGGTAAAGGGAAGAATCTGGAACGCAGAAACAGAGAGAGACAGAGAGACAATCCAATCTCGGAGGGGCTCTCGCCCCTCCCCCATGGAGGCCATGGACCAGAGGGGAAACCCTTCTCCCATCTAGGGAGGAGGTCAAGGAAGAAGAAGAAGGGGGGAGGCTCTCTCCCCCTCGCTTCCGTGGCACTCCGGGCCATCATCATCACCGCATCTACACCAACACCTCCGCCATCTTCACCAACATCTCCATCACCTTCCCCCCTCTATCTACAGCGGTCCACTCTCCCGCAACCCGCTGTACCCTCTACTTGAACACGGTGCTTTATTCTTCATATTATTATCCAATGATGTGTTGCCATCCTATGATGTCTGAGTAGATTTTCGTTGTACTATCGGTGGTTGATGAATTGCTATGATTGATTTAATTTGCTTGTGGTTATGTTGCTGTCCTTTGGTGGCCATCATATGATTGCGCGCGTGGATCACACCCTAGGGTTAGTTGTATGTTGATAGGACTATGTATTGGAGGGCAAGAGTGACAGAAGCTTCAACCTAGCATAGGAATTGATGCATACGGGATTGAAGGGGGACCAATATATCTTAATGCTATGGTTGGGTTTTACCTTAATGAATGTTAGTAGTTGCGGATTGCTTGCTAATAGTTCCAATCATAAGTGCATAGAATTCCAAGTCATGGATGACATGCTAGTAGTGGCCTCTCCCACATAATACTTGTTATCGGTCTAGTAAAGTAGTCAATTACTTAGGGGCAATTTCACAACTCCTACCACCACTTTTCCACATGCTATATTTACTTTATTGTTTTTATCTAACAGCCCCTTGTTTTTATTTACGCATCTCTTTATTATCTTGCAAACCTATCCAACAACACCTACAAAGTACTTCTAGTTTCATACTTGTTCTAGGTAAAGCGAACGTCAAGCGTGCGTAGAGTTGTATCAGTGGTCGATAGAACTTGAGGGAATATTTGTTCTACCTTTAGCTCCTCGCTGGGTTCGACACTCTTACTTATCGAAAATTGTTGCGATCCCCTATACTTGTGGGTTATTAGTCATCAGGTAGTAAAACTAACTTTTAATTACCCTGGACGAAGAACACGATGAACTGGGAAGTGTAGATTTGAAGCTCATCGGTTCAGATCTTCCACGCCCTAACTTGGCTAAGGAAGACAGCTACGGTGGCGGCGGAGTGAAGAAATCCGCGTCCGGCGTGAGTACGGCGGCGACGAGGTCGAGGCAGTGAAGCTCTTCCTCACCGGCGATGATGAAAGTAGCGGCGACGCTAGGGTTGGGGAGCTCGAGCGAGGGAGTGAGGTCGAGCGGTGTAAAAGTGAAGTGAGGAAGGCAGAGGGGTATTTATAGCCGAAGTGAAAAACCGCTCGCCCAAGGAAATAGGACGAACGTGCCCCTGGCCTTTCTCGTTCGCTTGACATGTGTCACCCACGTATAGAGAGGTGGAAATCATGCGAGATCGTGGGTGAATAGATAAACATCACATAGAATGCAGAACGGTTTGAGCGGCAAAGCCAAAAATTTAGATAAGATAGGTTTTAAAGTTCCGTTCGCAATTTCTTCAGCTGACAAGGACACAGTGAAGATTTTGAACGAGATTCAAATAGAACGCACATGAAGAATTTGTGAATATACTGGGTTGAGTTCAGCATAGACTAGAGGGGGAAGGGTCCGATCACATTCACTTAGCAGAGAGAGGAACTAGAAAAAATAGCAATAAGTGAATGCTGTAGAGGACATAAACTCATATATATAGACAAAGAAGAAAAACGACGGAAACAGTGAAGACAATGCAAGTTGAAAAACAACTTAGGAATTTCAAAGAACTGAGGAAAAAACTCAATTGAAGATTTTTACATTCGGTGGTGGCGTGACCCACCGTATAAGAATGATGATTTCAGACACCGTGTATAATTGTCGTAGGGTTCTGAGAATCAAATTCTTCGTTAATTTCTTCACACTTAGAGTGTTATTCTTCATTGATTGAAGAAAAACGTTTCTTCATGTGTTGCACATCTAAGTCATCAATTTTGCATAAGTGTTAGGATGAGTGTCCTTTTCAAAGAACATTCGAAGATCTAGGATATTTAGCTCACACCGCAACTTGCTAAATCTCTTCTCATCCAAGGGCTTTGTGAAGATATCGGCTAGCTGTTCTTCAGTCTTCACATGCTCAATAGAAATGTCGCCCTTCAACACATGATCACGAAGAAAATGATGACGAATCTGAATGTGCTTTGTCTTCGAGTGCTGAACTGGGTTATGAGCAATCTTGATGGCACTCTCATTGTCACAGTAGAGTGGCACATTCTTCACTTGATGCCGTAGTCCTTGAGAGTTTGCTTCATCCATAGCAGTTGAGCACTGCAAGAACCAGCAGCAATGTACTCAGCTTCAGCAGTAGACAATGATACGTAGTTCTGTTTCTTCGAGGACCAACAGACCAAAGATCGTCCGAGGAAATGGCATGTGCCAGATGTTGACTTGCGGTCCACACGTTCACCAGCATAGTCAGAGTCTGAATATCCAATGAGATCAAAAGCCGAGCCCTTGGGGTATGATGTCTACTACATAACCTTCTTCTTGTAGACGTTGTTGGGCCTCCAAGTGCAGAGGTTTGTAGGACAGTAGCAATTTTCCCTCAAGTGGATGACCTAAGGTTTATCAATCCGTAGGAGGCGTAGGATGAAGATGGTCTCTCTCAAGCAACCCTGCAACCAAATAACAAAGAGTCTCTTGTGTCCCCAACACACCCAATACAATGGTAAATTGTATAGGTGCACTAGTTCGGCGAAGAGATGGTGATACAAGTGGTATATGGATAGTAGATAAAGGTATTTGTAATCTGAAATATATAAAAACAGCAAGGTAACTAATGATAAAAGTGAGCGTAAACGGTATTGCAATGCGTGTGAAATAAGGCCTAGGGTTCATACTTTCGCTAGTGTAAGTTCCCTCAACAATACTAACATAATTGGATCATAAAACCTATCCCTCAACATGCAACAAAGAGTCACTCCAAAGTCACTAATAGCGGAGACCGAACGAAGAGATTATGGTAGGGTACGAAACCACCTCAAAGTTATTCTTTCCAATCAATCCGTTGGGCTATTCCTATAAGTGTCACAAACAGCCCTAGAGTTCGTACTAGAATAACACCTTAAGACACAAATCAACCAAAACCCTAATGTCACCTAGATACTCCAATGTCACCTCAAGTATCCGTGGGTATGATTATACGATATGCATCACACAATCTCAGATTCATCTATTCAACCAACACATAAGACTCAAAGAGTGCCCCAAAGTTTCTACCAGAGAATCACGACGAAAACGTGTGCCAACCCCTATGCATAGGTTCATGGGAGAACCCGCAAGTTGATCACCAAAACATACATCAAGTGAATCACGTGATATCCCATTGTCACCACAGATATCCACGGCAAGACATACATCAAGTGTTCTCAAATCTTTAAAGACTCATTCCGATAAGATACTACTTCAAGAACTCAATTCATTACAAGAGAGTAGAGGGGGAGAGAAACATCATAGGATCCAAATATAATAGCAAAGCTCGCGATACATCAAGATCGTATCACCTCAAGAACACGAGAGAGAGAGAGAAACACATAGCTACTGGTACATACCCTCAGCCCCGAGGGAGAACTACCTCCTCGTCATGGAGAGCACCGGGATGATGAAGATGGCCACCGGAGAGAGATTGCCCCCTCCGACTGGGTGCTAGAACGAGTCTAGATTGGCTTTCGGTGGCTACGGAGGGTTCTGGCGGCGGAACTCCCGATCTATTGTGTTTTCTGGAAGTTGTACGATACGTAGGTATATATGGGTACAAGGGGTATGTCGGTGGACCGAAGGGGGGGCCACGAGGCAGGGGGTGCGCCCCAGGGGGGTGGGCGCCCCCTACCCTCGTGAGCACCTCCTTCATGTTCTGGCGTAGGGGCCAAGTCTATCCGGCAGGTTTCCTTCCAAAAATAACTTCTCCAGTTGATTTCGTTCCGTTTTGACTCCATTTGATATTCCTTTTCCTCGAAACACTGAAATAGGCATAAAACAGCAAATCTGGGATGGGCCTCCGGTTAATAGGTTAGTCCCAAAAATAATATAAAAGTGGAAAATAAAGCCCAATATTGCCCAAAACAGTAGATAATATAGCATGGAGCAATCAAAAATTATAGATACGTTGGAGACGTATCAGGGTACCATAATCCAAGTGTTGGTGTGTGAGCTAGATATCGAAGAATATGCTTCACAGCCTTATGGTGTGATTCCTTCGGTGTAGCTTGAAATCGGGCACACATGCAAACACTAAGCATAATATCTAGCCTAGATGCACATAAGTACAATAACGAACCAATCATGGAGCGGTATACCTTTTGATCGAAGTCAATAACATTTTCATCAGTGAATAGATGACCATTTGTGGGCATAGGGATTTTGACTCCTTTGCAATCTTGCATGCCGAATTTCCTCAGTACATCCTTGAGGTATTTCTCCTGAGATATGAATATGCCATTGCGCTGTTTACGAATCTGAAGACCTAAGAAGAATTTCAATTCTCCCATCATAGACATTTGATATTCTTCACTCATCATATAGGCAAATTCATCATTGTAACGTTGGTCAGTACAGCCGAAAATGATATCATCAACATGAATTTGGCACACAAACAATTCACCATAGATTTAGTGAAAAGAGTTGGGTCAAGTGAACCTGGGTTTGAAGCCTTTCTTCATGAGGAATTCCTTCAAAGTGTCATACCACGCTCGTGGGGCCTGCTTGAGGCCATAGAGGGCCTTATTGAGTCTGAAGACTTTTGTGATGCTTTGGATCTTCAAAACCTGGGGGTTGAGCAACATATACTTCTTCCTCAAGCTTACCATTGAGGAATGCACTTTTCACATCCATTTGATATAAGATGATATCATGATGGTTAACATAAGCAAGTAATATGCGAATAGATTCAAGTCTAGCAACAGGTGCAAAAGTTTCATCGAAATCAATTCCTTCAACCTGTGTGTAGCCTTGAGCTACAAGCCGTGCCTTATTCCTCACCACAAGGCCATTTTCATCTTGCTTGTTGCGGTAAATCCACTTTGTGCCAATGATATTGTGCTTGCGAGGATCTGGACGTTTGACCAGTTCCCAGACGTTGTTGAGCTCGAATTGATGTAATTCCTCTTGCATATCTTGAATCCACTCAGGCTCCAGAAATGCTTCATCTACCTTAGTGGGCTCTGTGATAGAGACAAAAGCAAAATGTCCACAAAAGTTAGATAAATGTGAAGCTCTTGAGCGTGTGAGAGGACCTGGAATGTTGATGTCGCTGATGATTTTCTCAATTTGCACTTCATTTGCAACACGAGGATGAGCGGGTTGTCATTGAGGAATTTGATCAGCCTTTTCTTCAGCACCATTTTCCTCAGGTGCATCAGCATGGCGTTCTTCATGTTCTGGAATGACCTCTTCAGCAGATTCTTCAGTAGGAATGACATCCTCAGTAGCCTTGAACTTAATAGATTCCTCAGGAGGTATTTCATCTGTCACAGGAGGTATGTGCTCTCTTTGCGAGCCATTAGTCTCATCGAACCACACATCTACAGTTTCAACAACCTTGTGATGACAGGTGTTGAAAACTCTGTAGGTGTGCGAGTCCTTACCATAACCGAGCATAAAACCTTCATGTGCTTTCGGTGCAAATTTATAACTGTGATGAGGATCTCTAATCCAACATTTAGCACCGAAGACTTTGAAATAACTCACATTGGGTTTCTTGTCACTGAGGAGTTCATATGCAGTCTTGAAGAATTTGTGAAGATATACCCTGTTGATGATGTGGCATGCAGTATCAATTCCTCAGGCCAAAAGCGAGGAGGCGTCTTGTACTCATCAAGCATAGTGCGGGCATTCACGTAAGAGTATGTTCTTGGGTGTACCGGGAGCATGTTTGCTTTGATTGTTTCCTTAGAGTAGCTGATACGTCTCTCGTATCTATAATTTTTTATTGTTCCATGCAATATTATTCAACTTTCATATACTTTTTGGCAACTTTTTATATTATTTTTGGGACTAACATATTGATCCAGTGCCCAGTGCCAGTTCCTGTCTGTTGCATGTTTTTGGTTTCGCAGAATATCCATATCAAACGGAGTCCAAACGGGATAAAAATGGACGGAGCTTATTTTTGGAAAATATGGAAAATTCGGAAGGAAAATCAACGCGAACCAGTGCCCGAGGTGGTCACGAGGCAGGGCCCCCCCTAGGGCGCGCCCCCTACCCTCGTGAGCCCACCGTAAGGCGGTTGACGCTCTTCTTTTGCCGCAAGAAAGCTAATATTCGGAAAAAAAAATCACGGTGAAGGTTTCAGGCCAATCGGAGTTAAGGATCTCCATATATATACGAAACGGTGAAACAGAGCCAGGGGAGAACGCAGAAACCAGAGAGAAACAGAGAGATAGATCCAATCTCGGAGGGGCTCTCGCCCCTCCCATGCCATGGAGGCCAAGGACCAGAGGGGAAACCCTTCTCCCATCTAGGGAGGAGGTCAAGGAAGAAGAAGAAGAAGGGGGGCCCTCTCCCCTTCCTCCGATGGTGCCGGACGCCGTCGTGGCCATCATCATCATCACCGCGATCTTCACCAACACCTCCGCCATCTTCACCAACATCTCCATCACCTTCCCCCTCTATCTACAGCGGTCCACTCTCCCGCAACCCGCTGTACCCTCTACTTGAACATGGTGCTTTATGCTTCATATTATTATCCAATGATGTGTTGCCATCCTATGATGTCTGATAGATTTTCGTTGTCCTATCGGTGGTTGATGAATTGCTATGATTGATTTAATTTTCTTGTGGTTATATTGCTGTCCTTTGGTGCCCATCATATGATTGTGCGCGTGGATCACACCCTAGGGTTAGTTGTATGTGATAGGACTATGTATTGGAGGGCAAGAGTGACAAAAGCTTCAACCTAGCATAGAAATTGATGCATACGGGATTGAAGGGGGACCAATATATCTTAATGCTATGGTTGGGTTTTACCTTATTGAACATTAGTAGTTGCGTATGCTTGCTAATAGTTCCAATCATAAGTGCATAGAATTCCAAGCAAGGGATGACATGCTAGCAGTGGCCTCTCCCACATAATACTTGCTATTGGTCTAGTAAAGTAGTCAATTGCTTAAGGGACAATTTCGCAACTCCTACCACCACTTTTCCACACTCGCTATATTTACTTTAGTTGCTTCTTTACCTTAACAGCCCCTAGTTTTATTTTCGTGCTCTTTACTTTCTTGCAAGCCTTTCCGAAAACACCTACAAAGTACTTCTAGTTTCATACTTGTTCTAGGTAAAGCGAACGTCAAGCGTGCGTAGAGTTGTATCGGTGGTCGATAGAACTTGAGGGAGTATTTGTTCTACCTTTAGCTCCGTCGTTGGGTTCGACACTCTTACTTATCGAAAGAGGCTACAATTGATCCCCTATACTTGTGGGTTATCAAGACCTTTTTCTGGCACCGTTGCCGGGGAACAATAGCGTGTGGTGAATATTCTCGTGCGTGCTTGTTTGCTTTATCACTAAGTAATTTTTATTTGCTGTTCTTAGTTGTTCTTCATCTTTAGTTATGGATATGGAACACGAAATACCAAAAAAAATTGTGTGTACTTTCTGCTCATGGAGATGGGGAACCTCCTAAAACCCTCGATGCTAGTTATGTGAAAGATATTATGTACTACTTTATAATCCTGAAAACCCCATTCAATTATGTAATGGGAGTAACGTTGGATCAACGTGAATACTTTAGGGATTATCGCTTGACACAAAAAGGGAAACTATTATGGGACCAAGTTCATATATTGAAGTGGTATGCTAGACAACTATGCTCGGAATATGATTATACTTGTTGCTCTAGGATGAATTATCCACACCTCCCCTTCTCATGCAAATTTAATGATATGAAACTCGGCTTTATGCTGAGGTATATATGATTACTATGACTGTGGAACAATAGAAGAATTTTGTTGCTTTATTATGGGTGTGTTGAAATTGCTATATGTTTAAGAGTTTGAGATGATTTGATGATGATTGTTATAGATCTGAAAATTTAGCTATCCTCAAATATTGCTATGAGAATTATGAATACAAATTATGAAATTAATGCATTATTAAGAAGTCTCCGCTGTCCAGAAGAGACTAATATTTTGCAGGAATCTATGGAAGAAGAATTGATGAAACTGTGAGCTCATTGGATGAAAAAGATGAGGAGGAGAGCGAAGAACAAAAGGAGGAAGAGCGGATTGATCACCCGTGCCCACCTTCTAATGAGAGTAACTCTTCAACTCATACATTGTTTAATTTCCCTTCGTGCTTACCGAAGGATGATTGCTATGATGACTGTTATGATCCCGTTGATTCTCTTGAAATATCCTTTTGATGATGCTTGCTATGCTTGTGGCCAAGATGCCAATATGAATTATGCTTATGGAGATGAACTTGCTATAGTTCCTTATGTTAAACATGAAATTGTTGCTATTGCACCCACGCATGATAGTCCTATTATCTTTTTGAATTATCCCGATTATACTATATCGGAGAAGTTTGCACTTATTAAGGATTATATTGATGGGTTGCCTTTTACCATTGCACATGATGATTTCGATAAATATAATATGCATGTGCTTGCTGCTCCTACTTGCAATTATTATGAGATAGGAACTATATCTCCACCTCTCTATGTTTCCAACATGCTAAAATTGCAAGAAACTGTTTATACTATGCATTGGCCTTTACTAGGTGTGCATTAATTGTTCTTTTATGACATGCCGATGCATAGGAAGAGAGTTAGACTTCGTCATTGCTTGATATATGTTGCTTTGTGCTCACTACTAAATTACAAATCATTGTTAATTACAATGGCTTTGATATACCTTGGGATCCGGGTGGATTCACTACTTGAGCACTATATGCCTAGCTTAATGGCTTTAAAGAAAGCGCTGCCAGGGAGACAACCCGGGAGTTTTAGAGAGTCATTTATTCTGTGAGTGCTTTAATATAGTTTAAAAACAACAAAAATAAAGAGGGGAACCCAAAACTTTTCAAAAAGGAAAGTGAAAGTGAGAAAGACAAGCACTGTTGAAGTGGGAGAGCTCCTTGAACTTTGTTTATGCTCACGACAACTTTGTGAATCTTGGTTACAGAAACTTTTCAACAAAAATAATTATCCCCTTGTACAATTCCATTGTATATAAAAATAATGTGCCAAGGTTTGCCTTTAGGATGTTTACATTTGCTTGATGGTTTGTACGGTGCAGGACAGAAACTTTGGCTGTAGTGCGCGATTTTACGTTTTTAGCTGGAACTTCAAATGGTTCTGATTCTTTTTGAACTGTCTTCCTGTAATTTTTTTATTTTTCCTAATTTTGGTAGAATTTTTCAAGTATCATAAGTATGGTGAATGTTCAGATTGCTACAGACTGTTCTGTTTTAGACAGATTTGTTTTTGATGCATAGTTTGCTTGTTTTGATGAACCTATCAATTTATATCAGTGGATTAAGCCATGAAAAAGTTATACTACAGTAGACACAATGCAAAAACAAAATATGAATTGGTTTTCCAACAGTACTTATAGGTGGTGATTTGCTTTATTATACTAACGGATCTTACCGAGTTTTCTGTTGAAGTTTTGTGTGGATGAAGTGTTCGATGATTGAGAAGGTCTCGATGTGAGAAGAAGGAAGAGAGGCAAGAGCTCAAGCTTGGGGATGCCCGAGGCACCCCAAGTAAATATTCAAGGAGACTCAAGCGTCTAAGCTTGGGGATGCTGGGGAGGCATCCCCTCTTTCTTCAACAAATATCGGTATGTTTTCGGATTCGTTTCGTTCATGCGATATGTGCAAGTCTTGGAGCGTCTTTTGCATTTAGGTTTTTATTTTTCTTTTTATGCACCATGCTGGTATGAGATAGTCCTTGGTTGATTTATAGAATGCTCTTTGCACTTCACTTATATTCTTTTGAGTATGGCTTTATAGAATGCTTCATGTGCTTCACTTATATCATTTGAAGTTTGGATTGCCTGTTTCTCTTTACATAGACAACCGCCATTTGTAGAATGCTCTTTTGCTTCACTTAGATTTGTTAGAGCACGGGCATATCTTTTGTAGAAAGAATTAAACTCTCTTGCTTCACTTATATCTATTTAGAGAGATGACAGGAATTGGTCATTCACATGGTTAGTCATAAAATCCTACATAAAACTTGTAGATCACTGAATATGATATGTTTGATTCCTTGCAATAGTTTTGCGATATAAAGATGGTGATATTAGAGTCATGCTAGTGGGTAGTTGTGGATTAGTAGAAATACTTGTGTTGAGGTTTGTGATTCCCGTAGCATGCACGTATGGTGAACCGTTATGTAACGAAGTCGGAGCATGATTTATTTATTGATTGTCTTCCTTATGAGTGGCGGTCGGGGACGAGCGATGGTCTTTTCCTACCAATCTATCCCCCTAGGAGCATGCGCATAGTACTTTGTTTTGATGACTAATAGATTTTTGCAATAAGTATGTGAGTTCTTTATGACTAATGTTGAGTCCATGGATTATACGCACTCTCACCCTTCCACCATTGCTAGCCTCTCTAGTACCGCGCAACTTTCGCCGGTACCATAAACCCACCATATACCTTCCTCAAAACAGCCACCATACCTACCTATCATGGCATTTCCATAGCCATTCCGAGATATATTGCCATGCAACTTTCATCATCATCATATACATGACTTGAGCATTCATTGTCATATTGCTTTGCATGATCGTAAGATAGCTAGCATGATGTTTTCATGGCTTGTCCTTTTTTGATGTCATTGCTACGCTAGATCATTGCACATCCCGGTACACCACCGGAGGCATTCATATAGAGTCATATCTTTGTTCTAGTACGAGTTGTAATATTGAGTTGTAAGTAAATAAAAGTGTGATGATCATCATTATTAGAGCATTGCCCTAGTGAGGAAAGGATGATGGAGACTATGATTCCCCCATAAGTCGGGATGAGACTCCGGACTTTACAAAAAATAAAAGAGGCCAAAGAAGCCCAAATAAAAAAGAGAGGCCAAAGAAGCCCACCAAAAATAAAAAAAATAAAAAATGAGAGAAAAAGAGAGAAGGGGCAGTGCTACTATCCTTTTCCACACTTGTGCTTCAAAGTAGCACCATGTTCTTCATATAGAGAGTCTCTTGAGTTATCACTTTCATATACTAGTGGGAATTTTCATTATAGAACTTGGCTTGTATATTCCGATGATGGGCTTCCTCAAATGCCCGAGGTCTTCATGAGCAAGCAAGTTGGATGCACACCCACTTAGTTTCAGTTGGAGCTTTCATACACTTATAGCTCTAGTGCATCCGTTGCATGGCAATCCCTACTCACTCACATTGATATCTATTGATGGGCATCTCCATAGCCCGTTGATACGCCTAGTTGATGTGAGACTATCTTCTCCTTTTTGTCTTCTCCACCATCATATTCTATTCCACCTATAGTGCTATGTCCATGGCTCACGCTCATGTATTGCTGATACGTCTCCAACGTATCTATAATTTTTGATTGCTCCATGCTATATTATCTACTGTTTTGGACTATATTGGGCTTTATTTTCACTTTTATATTATTTTTGGGACTAACCTATTAACCGGAGGCCCATCCCAGAATTGCTGTTTTTTTGCCTATTTTAGTGTTTCGAAGAAACGGAATATCAAACGGAGTCCAAACGGAATAAAATCTTCGGGAATCGTGATTTTCTCACCGAACGTGATCCAGGAGACTTGGACCCTGCTCCAAGGAACAAAAGAGGCGGTCACGAGGGTGGGGGGCGCCCCCTAGGGCGCGCCCCCTGCCTCGTGGGCCCCTCGTTGCTCCTCTGGCGTACTTCTTCCTCCTATATATACACACGTACCCCCAAATGATCAGAACAGGAGCCAAAAACCTAATTCCACCGCCGCAACTTTCTGTATCCACGAGATCCCATCTTGGGGCCTGTTCCGGAGCTCCGCCGGAAGAGGGCCGTCATCACGGAGGGCTTCTACATCATCATAGCCTCTCCGATGAAGTGTGAGTAGTTTACCTCAGACCTTCGGGTCCATAGTTAGTAGCTAGATGGCTTCTTCTCTCTCTTTGAATCTCAATACAAAGTTCTCCCCCTCTCTGTGGAGATCTATTCGATGTAATCTTCTTTTTGCGGTGTGTTTGTTGAGACCGATGAATTGTGGGTTTATGATCAAGTCTATCTATGAATAATATTTGAATCTTCTCTGAATTCTTTTATGTATGATTGGTTATCTTTGCAAGTCTCTTCGAATTATCCGTTTGGTTTGGCCAACTAGATTGGTAGTTCTTGCCATGGGAGAAGTGCTTAGCTTTGGGTTCGATCTTGCGGTGTCCTTACCCAGTGACAGAAGGGGCAGCAAGGCACGTATTGTATCGTTGCCATCGAGGATAACAAGATGGGGTTTATTTCATATTGCATGAATTTATCTCTCTACATCATGTCATCTTGCTTAAGGCGTTACTCTGTTTTTAACTTAATACTCTAGATGCATGCTGGATAGCGGTCGATGAGTGGAGTAATAGTAGTAGATGCAGAATCGTTTCGGTCTACTTGTCACGGACGTGATGCCTATATACATGATCATGCCTAGATATTCTCATAACTATGCTCAATTCTGTCAATTGCTCAAGAGTAATTTGTTCACCCACCGTAGAATACTTATGCTCTTGAGAGAAGCCACTAGTGAAACCTATGGCCCCCGGGTCTATTCTCATCATATCAATCTCCATCACTTTAATATTGTTTTGCTATTTTACTTTGCCTTTACTTTTTACTTTGCATCTTATATCAAAAATACCAAAAATATTCTATCTATCAGATCTCACTCTCGTAAGTGACCGTGAAGGGCTTGACAACCCCTAATCGCATTGGTTGCGAGTAGCTATCGTTTGTGCAGGTACGAGGGACTTGAGCTGGCCTCCTACTGGATTGATACCTTGGTTCTCAAAATGACGGGAAATACTTACGCTACTCTGCTGCATCATCCCTTCCTCTTCGGGGAAAACCAACGCAAGCTCAAGACGTAGCAAGAAGGATTTCTGGCGCCGTTGCCGGGGAGTCTACGCAAAAAGTCAACATACCAAGTACCCATCACAATCCCTATCTCTCGCATTACATTATTTGCCATTTGCCTCTCGTTTTCCTCTCCCCCCAATTCACCCTTGCCGTTTTATTCGCCCTCTCTCTCTCTCCTATCCTCCCTCTCTATTTGCCTCTTTTGCCCGTTGCTCTTGTTTTTGCCGTCATGCTAGTCTCATATCTTCTCCGTTGTCTCCCGAGAGTGAAGTTCTAAATTTTAAACAAAGGGAGGGAGAAAATCTAAAAGATGCTTGGTATAGAATTTGCAATGCTCAAAATAGATCTACCAGGAAGCAATCTACCTTAGTTCTTCTCCGCAATTTTTATGTAGGTGTAATCCTTGGTATAGATATATCCTCGATACCATTACCAGAGGGAACTTCTTGGGTAGCCATACTTTTGATTCTTATAATGCTATGATAGATTTATTTGGCTCACCACCTCTTTTGGTTAATGGAACCATGTTAACTTTGGAGCATGTTATGCAAAGACTTGAAATTATTGAAAATAAAGTTGCTACTATTGAATCAATTGAAAATCTAGATAAAAAGATCCACAATCAAATTACTCAATATGGATCTAAGGTAGGAATGACTTTGAAAAATATTAAGGAAAAGGAACCCATAGTTAATGAGAAGATGAACTTAGATTCTACTAGAATTGATAAACTTGAGGGTATCATTACAAACTTGGGAACCGCTTTTTCTTCCGTAAAGAATACTCCAAGTCCTCCTACTAAAATTGCCAAGCTTATGTATGTCCCTAAAAATAAGGGTGAATCACCTAGTAAGGAAACTGCGGATCTTAAATCTATAAGTATTCATCTCAATCTTTTTGCTATCATTATGGAACCATTTATTGCAAATGAATTTTTCGATCGTGTGCCTAAAAGTTTGATAATTAATAAAAATAAAGAAATTCCTAAAGATGGTAGATGCCTAATTGATGAATTGCCTACCAAAGATGGCAATACCTAATCTATCCTCGTTTTATGCCTAGCTAGGGGCGTTAAACGATAGCGCTTGTTGGAGGCAACCCAATTTTTTTTATTCCTTGATTTTTGATCCTGTTTAGTAATAAATAAATTATTTAGCCTCTGTTTTGGTTGTGTTTTTTTTGTGTTTAATTAGTGTTTGTGCCAAGTAGAACCGTTGGGAAGACTTGGGGAAAGTCTTGTTGAACTTGCTGTAAAAAACAGAAAACTTTAGCGCTCACGAGAACTGCTGTCATTTTTATTTGAAGAGTGATATTTAGTTAATTCTTTTTGCATATGGTTAATAGATAAATTACTCACGTCCAGAAATTTATTTTAGAATTTTTGGGGTTCCAGATCTTGCTCTAGCTACAGATTACTACAGACTGTTCTGTTTTTGACAGATTCTGTTTTGCGTGTGTTGTTTGCTTATTTTGATGAATCTATGGCTAGTAAATTAGTTTATAAACCATAGAGAAGTTGGAATACAGTAGGTATAACACCCATATAAATAAACAATGAGCTCATTACAGTACCTTGAAGTGATCTTTTGTTTTCTTTCGCTAACGGAGCTCACAAGATTTTCTACTTTAAGTTTTGTGTTGTGAAGTTTTCAAGTTTTGGGTGAATTCTTTTGATGGATTATGGAACAAGGAGTGGCAAGAGCCTAAGCTTGGGGATGCCCATGGCACCCCCAAGATAATCCAAGGACACCAAAAAGTCAAAGCTTGGGGATGCCCCGGAAGGCATCCCCTCTTTCGTCCACTTCCATCGGTAATTTACTTGGAGCTATATTTTTATTCACCAACATGATATGTGTTTTGCTTGGAGCGTCTTGTATTATTTGTGTCTTTGTGTCTTAGTATGCCACAATCATCCTTGCTGTACACACCTTTTGAGAGAGCCATACATGAATTAAAATTTGATAGAATACTCTATGTGCTTCACTTATATCTTTTGAGCTAAGTAGTTTTGCTCTATGTGCTTCACTTATATCTTTTGAGCTAGATAGTTTTGCTCTATGTGCTTCACTTATATCTTTTGAGCTAGATAGTTTTGCTCTATGTGCTTCACTTATATCTTTTGAGCTAGATAATTTTGCTCTATGTGCTTCACTTAGATCTTTTAGAGCACGGTGGTGGATTCGTTTTAAAGAAACTATTGATCTCTCATGCTTCACTTAAATTAATTTGAGAGTCTCTTAATAGCATGGTAATTTGCCTAATAATAATATGCTTGGTATTCAAGATTTGTGAAACTTTCTTTTGAGTGTGTTGAATACTAAGAAAAGATTGAAGCATGATAATTGTTTTGAGATATGGAGGTGATAATATTAAAGTCATGCTAGTTGAGTAGTTGTGAATTTAAAGAATACTTGTGTTGAAGTTTGTGATTCCCGTAGCATGCACGATATGTGAACCGTATGAAGTCGGAGCATGACTTTTATTTATGTGATGCAGAGATCCGGTGCTGCAGTGATCATGCATTAGTATTTGACATAATGATTGTCTAAATCCTCGGCTAGATGAGCGTAGATGGCCAGGACTCCGCCGGAAGTGAATACGCATGACAAACGAACCGACGAAGACAGAGCGGTAGGGGCGAAAGTGGCGGTCCCTTCCGTACCAATTCTATCCCCCTAGGAGCATGCGCGTAGTACTTTGCTTTGATAGACTTAAATTTTTGCAATAAGTATATGAGTTCTTTATGACTAATGTTGAGTCCATGGATTATACGCACTCTCACCCTTCCACCCTTGCTAGCCTCTCTAATACCGCGCAACTTTCGCCGGTATCATACACCTACCATATACCTTCCTCAAAACAGCCACCATACCTACCTATTATGGCATTTCCATAGCCATTCCGAGATATATTGCCATGCAACTTTCCACCATCTAGTTCATCATGACACATCCATCATTGTCATATTGCTTAGCATGATCATGTAGTTGACATAGTATTTGTGGCAAAGCCACCGTTCATAATTCTTTCATACTTGTCACTCTTGATTCATTGCATATCCCGGTACACCGCCGGAGGCATTCATATAGAGTCATACTTTGTTTTAGTATCAAGTTGTAATCATTGAGTTGTAAATAAATAGAAGTGTGATGATCATCATTCAATAGAGCATTGTCCCAAAAAAAGAGAGGCCAAAGAAAAAAAAGAAGGCCCAAAAAAAAATAAATAAAAAGGGGCAATGCTACTATCCTTTTTTCCACACTTGTGCTTCAAAGTAGCACCATGATATAGCGAGTCTCATATATTGTGCTTCAAAGTAGCACCATGTTCTTCATATAGAGAGTCTCATATGTTGTCACTTTCATATACTAGTGGGAATTTTACGTTATAGAACTTGGCTTGTATATTCCAATGATGGGCTTCCTCAAATTGCCCTAGGTCTTCGTGAGCAAGCAAGTTGGATGCACACCCACTAGTTTCTTTTGTTGAGCTTTCATACATTTATAGCTCTAGTGCATCCGTTGCATGGCAATCCCTACTCACTCACATTGATATCTATTGATGGGCATCTCCATAGCCCGTTGATACAGCCTAGTTGATGTGAGACTATCTTCTCCCTTTTTGTCTTCTTCCCCTGGGCATCACCCATCTCTCCTATTGTCTATCTCCTGCCTGTGAATAATGATGTGTGTCGTGAGGACTCCCGCTATGGTCAATCGGACTGCTCGTATTTTGGCATTTGCCAGGCAGTGATCCCAGCCACCTTAGAGAAAGAAGAGTTTTGCTGAATAAACGGTGGGAGGTAGGTATTGCCTCTAGGAACCACTAATTGCTTGTCTCTTTTAACGAGTCCATATGGGGCTGTAGGCCAATGTAATTGTCTTAAGTTAGAATTGAAACTTTGCTACGTGGGGGAAGATGGCGAGCATAGCCTTCACCAAGAGAGTAAATTCCGAAAGGCCTCATATTTGTATAATATAGGACAGATAGATTGAATAACTTTTCGTTAGTGAGGCCTATGTGCAAGTCGGAACATTGTTACCCTCGAAAGGAAAGAATTTGTAGGAGAAGACATATTGCTTTGTTATTATTCTGTTCTTGAAGTATTATTATTATTTCATGTCAATATAAACTTTTGTCTTGAATCTTTCGAATCTGAATATTCATACCACAATTAAGAAGATTTGCATTGAAATTATGCCAAGTAGCACTCCGCATCAAAAATTCTCTTTTTATCATTTACCTACTCGAGGACGAGCAGGAATTAAGCTTGGGGATGCCTGATACGTCTCCAACGTATCTATAATTTTTGATTGCTCCATGCTATATTATCTACTGTTTTGGACTATATTGGGCTTTATTTTCCACTTTTATATTATTTTTGGGACTAACCTATTAACCGGAGGCCCAGCCCAGAATTGCTGTTTTTTGCCTATTTCAGTGTTTCGGATAAACGGAATATCAAACGGAGTCCAAACAGAATAAAATCTTCGGAAACGTGATTTTCTCACCGAACGTGATCCAGGAGACTTGGACCCTACTGCAAGGGATCAAAGAGGTGGTCACGAGGGTGGGGGGCGCCCCGCCCCCTGCCTCGTGGGCCCCTCGGTGCTCCACCGACGTACTCCTTCCTCCTATATATACACACGTACCCCCAAACGATCAGAACAGGAGCCAAAAACCTAATTCCACCGCCGCAACTTTCTGTATCCACGAGATCCCATCTTGGGGCCTGTTCCGGAGCTCCGCCGGAAGAGGGCCGTCATCACGGAAGGGCTTCTACATCATCATAGCCTCTCCGATGAAGTGTGAGTAGTTTACCTCAGACCTTCGGGTCCATAGTTAGTAGCTAGATGGCTTCTTCTCTCTTTTTGGATCTCAATACAAAGTTCTCCCCCTCTCTTGTGGAGATCTATTCGATGTAATCTTCTTCTTTTTTGCGGTGTGTTTGTTGAGACCGATGAATTGTGGGTTTATGATCAAGTCTATCTATGAATAATATTTGAATCTTTCTCTGAATTCTTTTATGTTGATTGGTTATCTTTGCAAGTCTCTTCTCTTTTTGTAGATTGATTATCTTTGCAAGTCCGAATTATCTTTTGGTTTGGCCAACTAGATTGGTAGTTCTTGCCATGGGAGAAGTGCTTAGCTTTGGGTTCGATCTTGCGGTGTCCTTACCCAGTGACAGAAGGGGCAGCAAGGCACGTATTGTATCGTTGCCATCGAGGATAACAAGATGGGGTTTATTTCATATTGCATGAATTTATCTCTCTACATCATGTCATCTTGCTTAAGGCGTTACTCTATGTTTTTAACTTAATACTCTAGATGCATGCTGGATAGCGGTCGATGAGTGGAGTAATAGTAGTAGATGCAGAATCGTTTCGATCTACTTGTCACGGACGTGATGCCTATATACATGATCATGCCTAGATATTCTCATAATTATGCTCAATTCTGTCAATTGCTCAACAGTAATTTGTTCACCCACCGTAGAATACTTATGCTCTTGAGAGAAGCCACTAGTGAAACCTATGGCCCCCGGGTCTATTCTCATCATATCAATCTCCATCACTTTAATCTTTGTTTTGCTTTTTACTTTGCCTTTACTTTTTTACTTTGCATCTTTATATCAAAAATACCAAAAATATTATATCTATCAGATCTCACTCTCGTAAGTGACCGTGAAGGGCTTGACAACCCCTAATCGCGTTGGTTGCGAGTAGCTATCGCTTTGTGCAGGTACGAGGGACTTGAGCGTGGGCTCCTACTGGATTGATACCTTGGTTCTCAAAACTGAGGGAAATACTTACGCTACTCTGCTGCATCATCCCTTCCTCTTCGGGGAAAACCAACGCAAGCTCAAGACGTAGCAATATCATAGGAACTTTTCTATTGAATATACGCTAATGTTTATTTTCCTTTGAAATTAAGGGAGTATAGGAATCCATTCATATGAACCAAGTGGCTCTAAAGCTATAGAAATGATATCATGTTTATTTCCTTTGAAATGTGGAGTATATGAATCTATTCCTATGAACCAATTGGCTCTAAAGGAAAAAATCCTATAAAAATCATATCATATAGAGTTCCTATGATATTCCTCGACACTAAAGGATGCTTGAAATTGCTGCGGGTGATACGATGGTCTTTCTTTGTAGACTCCTCACCCATCTTTATAGTTACCTCTCGAAGATGAATGAAATGATATATACATGGTATTCTACATGTGCAATTTGGTACACGAAAACTCGGTAAAAGTTTGCGAGGTTCGAATTTTCAATAAAGCTATATGCACTGCATTTCGGAACGGAGGGAGCATACGGCAGTTGCTAACACTCACGTGGAAGATTTGTGTGTAGGAGGAGTGGCTGTTCTGTTAAATGACATGGCAAAACTGACACTGTCGGATGCCGATCTAACGGTTCTTACGGCGTTCGTCAGGAAAAGGCTTGTGGCGAACGTTTGTCGGATAATGATTTACGGACACATGCATTGCATTGATACGTGCCCCCCTCTCTCTCACGCACACGCACCCTCACGAGTCACGACTCTCCCGAGTCCTCTCGCAGACTCGCACGTCGCACCCACCGTCTATCTGCAGGTAGACGTCACACACATATGTGCTCTTCACACCCTACCCTCAGAACTTCTAAAAAACAAAAGACGGCGCGCACATTTTATTTTAGCTCACACGTCACACACTTATACTATTACTCTTGCGGCGAACGTTCTTTGGGCATAGTATATTGTACTCTCACGAAGAGAAGCGGTGCACGCACGCACTAGTTCTCTCACACCCACTCGCGGGTACACGTAGGAGCGCATTTTTTGAAGCTGGTACAACAAAATCACTCCACTATATATAAAAGCAGGAGCCTTAGCGCTTGCTTTACTAGGGTTCCTCTCGTTCACTCTCTCATGCTCTCCAGATCTAAGCAACACATAGGTGGCCACACTCTCTCTCAGCTCGGCTGGTCACAAATCCGGCCGGACAACCTCGACCGGGGCAGGGGTGTAGGTGCATCGTTCACGCTGTCGTACGGCAGGGAGGAGACCAACGAGCCGCGTCTCTCGCTCGGGCCGTGTCATGTTCTCTCTGAACCATCGATAGCCGATACGCACGACAAGATGTCCCGTTTACTTCTCGAGAGCAGCTACCGGTCTCGGAGGCCTGGCCGACCATCGCTTCTTGCCTCCCATCGCAGGATTATTGTCGGTCTCCCAGAGATATGCGGAAACATTCTCGAACGCGCCATCTATATAGCGACATAGCCTCTATACCCGAGAACCCGTGCAGGGTGACATAATACGGTAGTCTCGCGGTTCGAAACAGTAGTCGGTGATGCCCTCTACTGCCCAGCGAGCCCTATGCGTGTGATGCCTATGTCTTACGTGATTGCGAGAGTTGCCGCTTTTGTTCCAAGTGAGGCCAAGCACTAAGCTGCTGCATGGACTATGTATGTAGTAAGTTTAAGCTAGTGTGGAACAATACTACGTGCTCTCCAAGCGTTGTTAAAGTAGTGAGAATGAGAATGGGTAAGAGACTGGCCACTTGTGAGCATGAATCTAGAGCCTCTCTTGGTTAAGAGTAAATTGGGCGGAACCAGTCCTGCAGGGATAATATCTGTCGAGCTGTTTAAGAGTGCCACCCCGCTCATTTCATATCTTGCTGCACATAAATCATGGGACGTCTTTGTTCTCTTCAGTATCCGTTTCGGACTTCGCTCTGTCTCCGAGTAGTGCGATTACATATGGCGTTGTCGTCACTCAAAGCTACCGACCTCTCGTCTTAGCTACCTAACTCGCGACTAGATGAGCATGGCTATGCCTGCGGTTGCGTCATGCGTCTAAACTCCCAGTCCTTCACTAGGTACTCGAGCACTTAGCGATTGGTTCAACTATATATGATACGAATGTACCTATGCGGCATTCTAATGAGAAGTTTCTGATTTGCGTACCAATTCTTTTATTCTGATGTTGCGATTGCAGGTGCCCGTTCTCTGAGCGATATTAAACTAACTTATGGAGCATATTCCTCGTAGATACCGGACTATGCACTTTTCCTGCTCCTATGCCAAAGTTTCGCTCCCCGATTGGACTGTGAGTATCTGCTGCAACGTTACTTGCAAGCGTTATATACGTGTTTGTCTCTGGAACAATAGACAGGGGACGAAGTATGCAATATGCTCGGCTCCTTGCTACTGTATGTTGTCTCACGAGAGGGGCAAGGTGGTTAGCCGCCCAATATGTTAGTGGGCGCCCCATCTACTGCTCACCAAGCATTGTCAGGTTGGTCATACAACTGACATAGGTCTTCACTCTCAGCAATCCCCTGAGGACCCACTATGTTCTTAATTGGTTATTCTGGAATGAGAGACACTTATTGATCTCCTGGCATACGGTGTGGGGATCATACATAGTAACACATCCGAATGTGTTACCTCCAAGAAAGAAATTAAGACCTGATACAGGAGGCACCTTGCCTTCCACGAAGTACCTTAGTCTCTTGTTACTTGTTTCTCTCGTTCTGGCTAACTTTCTGAGTACTCTTGCTTCATGAACATTTGTCTTTATTCTTGTTAGCCCTATATGATCGTTCTCGTATATTAGTTTCATGACTGAATCACATGAGACTAGAGACTGATGCAAAATTCGTGGTGTCAACATTATGCTGGTATCAGATTTTTATTGTAAGATGATTATAATGTGTGCCAGTGATATCCACATATAGATAAGCTACTGGAAAAAAACTATGCTGTCTCCAAAATGATTTGGGAATTTATTACGATTTGTTTGAAAGTCCTACAAATTTAAATTGCTGCCAATGAAGCCACGTGTAACACTACATAGTCTCCCTATATATGTCAGACAAACAGCATTGTTGATTGTTAAGCTGGAGATAAGATCGGAGGGTAGCCTAGATGTTCTGAAGCGAGCTGAAGGCCAACGTTGTGCCCTGTGCTGGTGACTTACTGGATATCAATGTGTGCCGATTTACGCAACAGTGTTGTCGCATCATTACTTGATGTACTACGGCTCGCAACAGCTACGGTATGCATCGAACCGGAGTGCGTCCTATGATCATTGCATAATGATCACACATAGCTAGTGCTCTGATATTAGTAGTAACTTTGGCTGATTAGTAGCTTATGCTAATTATTCTACCATTGAACCTTGAACCTGGTTATTATTCATACCGATAGAATAGGACTAGCTGAAGGTGACGCCTCATATTATTGTAATCTCCCGGTGCATATCGAGATGTATGAAGTGGTTCTACATCATTGCTGCTACTACGGTCTATCAGCAATGTGCTCAGCTAGCACTTCCAATAGCACGGGATTCAAATGAAGGGAGGTGAATGATAGAGAACCAGTTCATACTAGCTTGTTGCCGACACTTTAGCACTGACGGTTCCGCTCAACTGGGTTTTCCTCATTATAATGGCATGGTAGAATTTAAAGGGGACGATAACGGCAAGGTTACGGATAATTGACACAACCAAACTACTATTAAACACTAGCTTGGGAACTATTTTGCCTCGATCTATTGGGCTAGACACAAGACGTGCATAACATCATCGAGGATTATACGTCTCCGTCGTATCTATAATTTTTGATTGTTCCATGCCAATATTATTCAACTTTCATATACTTTTGGCAACTTTTTATATTATTTTTGGGACTAACATATTGATCCAGTGCCCAGTGCCAGTTCCTGTCTGTTGCATGTTTTTGGTTTCGCAGAATATCCATATCAAACGGAGTCCAAACGGGATAAAAACGGATGGAGCTTATTTTTGGAAAATATGGAAAATTCGGAAGGAAAATCAACGCGAACCAGTGCCCGAGGTGGTCACGAGGCAGGGGGCGCCCCCCTAGGGCGCGCCCTACCCTCGTGAGCCCACCGTAAGGCGGTTGACGCTCTTCTTTTGCCGCAAGAAAGCTAATATTCGGAAAAAAATCACGGCGAAGGTTTCAGGCCAATCGGAGTTACGGATCTCCATATATATACGAAACGGTGAAACAGAGCCAGAACAGAACGCAGAACCAGAGAGAAACAGAGAGATAGATCCAATCTCGGAGGGGCTCTCGCCCCTCCCATGCCATGGAGGCCAAGGACCAGAGGGGAAACCCTTCTCCCATCTAGGGAGGAGGTCAAGGAAGAAGAGGAAGAAGGGGGCCCCTCTCCCCCTCTCCTCCGGTGGCGCCGGAACGCCGCCGTGGCCATCATCATCATCACCGCGATCTTCACCAACACCTCCGCCATCTTCACCAACATCTCCATCACCTTCCCCCCTCTATCTACAGCGGTCCACTCTCCCGCAACCCGCTGTACCCTCTACTTGAACATGGTGCTTTATGCTTCATATTATTATCCAATGATGTGTTGCCATCCTATGATGTCTGAGTAGATTTTCGTTGTCCTATCGATGGTTGATGAATTGCTATGATTGATTTAATTTGCTTGTGGTTATGTTGCTGTCCTTTGGTGCCCATCATATGAGCGCGCGTGGATCACACCATAGGGTTAGTTGTATGTTGATAGGACTATGTATTGGAGGGCAAGAGTGACAGAAGCTTCAACCTAGCATAGAAATTGATGCATACGGGATTGAAGGGGGACCAATATATCTTAATGCTATGGTTGGGTTTTACCTTAATGAACGTTAGTAGTTGCGGATGCTTGCTAATAGTTCCAATCATAAGTGCATAGAATTCCAAGTCAGGGATGACATGCTAGCAGTGGCCTCTCCCACATAATACTTGCTATCGGTCTAGTAAAGTAGTCAATTGCTTAGGGGCAATTTCCACAACTCCTACCACCACTTTTCCACACTCGCTATATTTACTTTATTGTTTCTTTATCTAAACAGCCCCTACTTTTTATTTACGTACTCTTTATTATCTTGCAAACCTATCCAACAACACCTACAAAGTACTTCTAGTTTCATACTTGTTCTAGGTAAAGCGAACGTCAAGCGTGCGTAGAGTTGTATCGGTGGTCGATAGAACTTGAGGGAATATTTGTTCTACCTTTAGCTCCTCGTTGGGTTCGACACTCTTACTTATCGAAAACTGTTGCGATCCCCTATACTTGTGGGTTATCAAGACCTTTTTCTGGCGCCGTTGCCGGGGAGCAATAGCGTGGGGTGAATATTCTCGTGTGTGCTTGTTTGCTTTATCACTAAGTAATTTTTATTTGCTGTTCTTAGTTGTTCTTTATCTTTAGTTATGGATATGGAACACGAAATACCAAAAAAATTAGGTGTACTTTCTGCTCATGGAGATGGGGAACCTCCTAAAACCCTCGATGTTGGTTATGTGAAAGATATTATGTACTACTTTAATAATCCTGAGAAAACCCCATTTAATTATGTAATGGGAGTAACGTTGGATCAACATGAATACTTTAGGGATTATCGCTTGACACAAAAGGGAAACTATTATGGGATCAAATTTATATATTGAAGTGGTATGCTAGACAACTATGCTCGGAATATGATTATACTTGTTGCTCTAGGATGAATTCTCCACACCTCCCCTTTTCATGCAAATTTAATGATAATGAAACCTTGGCTTCTTATGCTAGAGGTATATATGATTACTATGATGTGGAACAAATAGAAGAATTTGTTGCTTTTATGGGTGCTTATGAAATTGAATCTATGTTTAAAGAGTTTGATGATATTGATGATGCTTGTTATAGATCTGAAAATTTAGCTATCCTCAAATATTGCTATGAGAATTATGAATACAATTATGAAATTAATGCACTTATTAAGAAAGTCTCCGCTGTCCAAGAAGAGACTAATATTTTGCAGGAATCTATGGAAGAAGAAGTTGATGACACTGTGAGCTCATTGGATGAAAAAGATGAGGAGGAGAGCGAAGAACAAAAGGAGGAAGAGCGGATTGATCACCCGTGCCCACCTTCTAATGAGAGTAACTCTTCAACTCATACATTGTTTAATTCCCCTTCGTGCTTACCGAAGGATGATTGCTATGATGACTGTTATGATCCCTATGATTCTTTTGAAATATCCCTTTTTGATGATGCTTGCTATGCTATGGCCAAGATGCCAATATGAATTATGCTTATGGAGATGAACTTGCTATAGTTCCTTATGTTAAACATGAAATTGTTGCTATTGCACCCACGCATGATAGTCCTATTATCTTTTTGAATTCTCCCGATTATACTATATCGGAGAAGTTTGCACTTATTAAGGATTATATTGATGGGTTGCCTTTTACCGTTGCACATGATGATTTCGATAAATATAATATGCATGTGCTTGCTGCTCCTACTTGCAATTATTATGAGAGAGGAACTATATCTCCACCTCTCTATGTTTCCACATATAAAATTGCAAGAAACTGTTTATACTATGCATTGGCCTTTACTAGGTGTGCCATGAATTGTTCTTTTATGACATGCCGATGCATAGGAAGAGAGTTAGACTTCGTCATTGCTTGATATATGTTGCTTTGTGCTCACTACTAAATTACAAATCATTGTAATTAAAATTGGCTTTGATATACCTTGGGATCCGGGTGGATTCATTACTTGAGCACTATATGCCTAGCTTAATGGCTTTGAAGAAAGCACTGCCAGGGAGACAACCCGGAAGTTTTAGGGAATCATTTATTTCTGTTGAGTGCTTTCATATAGTTTAAAAACAACAAAATAAAGAGGGGAACCCAAAACTTTTCAAAAAGGAAAGTGAAAGTGAGAGACAA
Source organism: Triticum urartu (assembly GCF_003073215.2). Lineage (NCBI taxonomy): Eukaryota > Viridiplantae > Streptophyta > Magnoliopsida > Poales > Poaceae > Triticum > Triticum urartu. Next base: position 266,407,675 of record NC_053025.1, on the reverse strand, counting down.
GCACTGTTGAAGTGGGAGAGCTCCTTGAACTTTGTTCATGCTCACGACAACTTTGTGAATCTTGATTACAGAAACTTTTCAACAAAAATAATTATCCCCTTGTAAAATTCCATTGTATTATAAAAATAATGTGCCAAGGTTTGCCTTTAGGATGTTTACATTTGCTTGTTGGTTTGTATGGTGCAGGACAGAAACTTTGGCTGTAGTGCGTGATTTTAATTTTTTAGCTGGAACGTCAAATGGTTCTGATTATTTTTGCACTGTCTTGATGTACAAATTGTTTTTTTTCCTAATTTTGAGGAATTTTTCAAGTATCAGAAGTATGGTGAATGTTCAGATTGCTACAGACTGTTCTGTTTTAGACAGATTCTGTTTTTGATGCATAGTTTGCTTGTTTTGATGAAACTATCAATTTATATCAGTGGATTAAGCCATGAAAAAGTTATACTTACAGTAGACACAATGCAAAAACAAAATATGAATTGGTTTGCAACAGTACTTATAGTAGTGATTTGCTTTATTATACTAACAGATCTTACCGAGTTTTCTGTTGAAGTTTTGTGTGGATGAAGTGTTCGATGATCGAGAAGGTCTCGATGTGAGAAGAAGGAGAGAGGAAAGAGCTCAAGCTTGGGGATGCCCGAGGCACCCCAAGTAAATATTCAAGGAGACTCAAGCGTCTAAGCTTGGGGATGCTGGGGAGGCATTCCCCTCTTTCTTCAACAAATATCGGTATGTTTTCGGATTCGTTTCGTTCATGCGATATGTGCAAGTCTTGGAGCGTCTTTTGCATTTAGTTTTCATTTTTCTTTTATGCACCATGCTGGTATGAGATAGTCCTTGGTTGATTTATAGAATGCTCATGCACTTCACTTATATCTTTTGAGTATGGCTTTATAGAATGCTTCATGTGCTTCACTTATATCATTTGAAGTTTGGATTGCCTGTTTCTCTTCACTTAGACAACCGCCATTTGTAGAATGCTCTTTTGCTTCACTTATTTGTTAGAGCGTGGGCATATCTTTTGTAGAAAGAATTAAACTCTCTTGCTTCACTTATATCTATTTAGAGAGATGACAGGAACTGGTCATTCACATGGTTAGTCATAAAATCCTACATAAAACTTGTAGATCACTGAATATGATATGTTTTTCCTTGCAATAGTTTTGCGATATAAAGATGGTGATATTAGAGTCATGCTAGTGGGTAGTTGTGGATTGTAGAAATACTTGTGTTGAAGTTTGTGATTCCCGTAGCATGCACGTATGGTGAACCGTTATGTGATGAAGTCGGAGCATGATTTATTTATTGATTGTCTTCCTTATGAGTGGCGGTCGGGGACGAGCGATGGTCTTTTCCTACCAATCTATCCCCCTAGGAGCATGCGCTAGTACTTTGTTTCGATGCTAATAGATTTTTGCAATAAGTATGTGAGTTCTTTATGACTAATGTTGAGTCCATGGATTATACGCACTCTCACCCTTCCACCATTGCTAGCCTCTCTAGTATGCGCAACTTTCGCCGGTACCATAAACCCACCATATACCTTCCTCAAAACAGCCACCATACCTACCTATCATGGCATTTCCATAGCCATTCCGAGATATATTGCCATGCAACTTTCATCATCATCATATACATGACTTGAGCATTCATTGTCATATTGCTTTGCATGATCGTAAGATAGCTAGCATGATGTTTTCATGGCTTGTCCGTTTTTTGATGTCATTGCTACGCTAGATCATTGCACATCCCGGTACACCGCCGGAGGCATTCATATAGAGTCATATCTTTGTTCTAGATATCGAGTTGTAAGTAAATAAAAGTGTGATGATCATCATTATTAGAGCATTGCCCAGTGAGGAAAGGATGATGGAGACTATGATTCCCCCACAAGTCGGGATGAGACTCCGGACTTTACAAAATAAATAAAAGAGGCCAAAGAAGCCCAAATAAAAAAAGGAGGCCAAAGAAGCCCACCAAAAAAATGAGAGAAAAAGAGAGAAGGGGCAGAGCTACTATCCTTTTTCCACACTTGTGCTTCAAAGTAGCACCATGTTCTTCATATAGAGAGTCTCTTGAGTTATCACTTTCATATACTAGTGGGAATTTTCATTATAGAACTTGGCTTGTATATTCCGATGATGGGCTTCCTCAAATGCCCGAGGTCTTCATGAGCAAGCAAGTTGGATGCACACCCACTTAGTTTCAGTTAGAGCTTTCATACACTTATAGCTCTAGTGCATCCGTTGCATGGCAATCCCTACTCACTCACATTGATATCTATTGATGGGCATCTCCATAGCCCGTTGATACGCCTAGTTGATGTGAGACTATCTTCTCCTTTTTGTCTCCTCCACCATCATATTCTATTCCACCTATAGTGCTATGTCCATGGCTCACGCTCATGTATTGCGTGAAAGTTGAAAAGGTTTGAGAACGTCAAAAGTATGAAACAATTGCTTGGCTTGTCATCGGGGTTGTGCATGATTTGAATATTTTGTGTGGTGAAGATGGAGCATAGCCAGACTATATGATTTTGTAGGGATAACTTTCTTTGGCCATGTTATTTTGAAAACATGATTGCTTTATTAGTATGCTTGAAGTATTATTGTCTTAATGAGGAAATATGCCCTAGAGGCAATAATAAAGTATTATTTATTTCCTTATATCATGATAAATGTTTATTATTCATGCTAGAATTGTATTAACCGGAAACATAATACATGTGTGAATACATAGACAAAATAGAGTGTCACTAGTATGCCTCTACTTGACTAGCTCGTTGATCAAAGATGGTTATGTTTCCTAACCATAGACATGAGTTGTCATTTGATTAACGGGATCACATCATTAGGAGAATGATGTGATTGACTTGACCCATTCCGTTAGCTTAGCACTTGATCGTTTAGTTTGTTGCTATTGCTTTCTTCATGACTTATACATGTTCCTATGACTATGAGATTATGCAACTCCCGTTTACCGGAGGAACACTTTGTGTGCTACCAAACGTCACATAACTGGGTGATTATAAAGGTGCTCTACAGGTGTCTCCGAAGGTACTTGTTGGGTTGGCGTATTTCGAGATTAGGATTTGTCATCCGATTGTCGGAGAGGTATCTCTGGGCCCTCTCGGTAATGCACATCACCTTAAGCCTTGCAAGCATTGCAACTAATGAGTTAGTTGGAGATGATGTATTACGGAAGAGTAAAGAGACTTGCCGGTAACGAGATTGAACTAGGTATTGAGATACCGACGATCGAATCTCGGGCAAGTAACATACCGATGACAAAGGGAACAACGTATGTTGTTATGCGGTCTGACCGATAAAGATCTTCATAGAATATGTGGGAGCCAATATGAGCATCCAGGTTCCGCTATTGGTTATTGACGGAGACGTGTCTCGGTCATGTCTACATTGTTCTCGAACCCGTAGGGTCCGCACGCTTAAGGTTTCGATGACAGTTATATTATGAGTTTATGAGTTTTGATGTACCGAAGGAGTTCGGAGTCCCGGATGAGATCGGGGACATGACGAGGAGTCTCGAAATGGTCGAGACGTAAAGATCGATATATTGGACGACTATATTCGGACATCGGAAAGGTTCCGAGTGATTCGGGTATTTTTGGAGTACTGGAGAGTTATGGGAATTCGCCGGGGAGTATATGAGTCTTATTGGGCCATACGGGAATAAAGGAGAGAGGCCAAAAGGAAGGAGGCGCCCCCCCTCTGGTCCGAATTGGACAAGGGGTGCAACCCACTTTTCCTTGTTCCTCTCCCCCTCTTTCCTTCTCTCCTACTCCAACAAGGGAAGGAGGAGTCCTACGGTGGGAGTAGGACTCCCCCCCTTGGCGCGCCCTCCTCCTAGGCTGGCCGCCTCCCTCCCTTGCTCCTTTATATACGGGGGCAGGGGGCACCCCATAGAGACAACAATTGATCATTGATCTCTTAGCCGTGTGCGGTGCCCCCTCACCATAATCCTTCGATAATATTTGTAGCGGTGCTTAGGCGAGCCCTGCGACGGTAGAACATCAAGATCGTCACCACGCCGTCGTGCTGCAGAACTCTTCCCCGACATTCTGCTGGATTCGGAGTCCGGGGATCGTCATCGAGCTGAACGTGTGCTAGAACTCGGAGGTGACGTAGTTTCGGTGCTTGATCGGTCGGGCCGTGAAGACTTACGACTACATCAACGCATTTGTCTATAACGCTTCCGCTTCCGGTTTACCAGGGTAACGTAGACAACACTTCCCCTCTCGTTGCTATGCATCACCATGATCTTGCGTGTGGCGGTAGGAATTTTTGAAATTACTACGTTCCCCAACAGTGGCATCCGAGCCTAGGTTTTATGCGTTGATGTTATGCACGAGTAGAAGACAAGTGAGTTGTGGGCGATATAAGTCATACTGCTTACCAGCATGTCATACTTTGGTTTGGCGGTATTGTTGGATGAAGCGGCCCGGACCGACATTACGCGTACGCTTACGCGAGACTGGTTCTACTGACGTGCTTTGCACACAGGTGGCTCGCGGGTGTCAGTTTCTCCAACTTTAGTTGAACCGAGTGTGGCTACGCCCGGTCCTTGCGAAGGTTAAAACAACACCAACTTGACAAACTATCGTTGTTGTTTTGATGCATAGGTAAGAACGGTTCTTGCTCAGCCCATAGCAGCCATGTAAAACTTGCAACAACAAAGTAGAGGACATCTAACTTGTTTTTGCAGGGAATGTTGTGATGTGATATGGTCAAGATGTGATGAGATATGAGTTGTTGTATGAGATGATCATGTTTTGTTGAAGTTATCGGCAACAGCCAAAAGCCTTATGGTTATTTCTCCATTGCATAAGATGCAAGCACCAAATAATTGCTTTACTTTATCGCTATGCGATAGCAATAGTTGCAAGAGCAATAGTTGGCGAGACGACCATGTGACGACACATTGATATAGATCAAGATGATGGAGATCATGGTGTCATGCCGGTGACGATGGAGATCATGACGATACTTTGGAGATGGAGATCAAAGGCACAAGATGACGATGGCCATATCATGTCACATATTTTGATTGCATGTGATGTTTATCTTTTATACATCTTATTTTGCTTAGTTCGACGGTAGCTTTATAAGATGATCTCTCACTAATTATCAAGGTACAAGTGTTTCTCCCTGAGTATGCACCTTGCGAAAAGTTCTTCGTTGCTGAGACACCATGTATGATCGGGTGTGATAGGCTCTACGTTCAAATACAACGGGTGCAAAAGTTGCACACGCGGAATACTCAGGTTAAACTTGACGAGCCTAGCATATAACAGATATGGCCTCGGAACACGGAGAAGAAAGTCGAGCGTGAATCATATAGTAGATATGATCAACATAGTGATGTCACCATTGAAACTACTCCATCTCACGTGATGATCGGACATGGTTTAGTTGATATGGATCACGTGATCACTTAGAAGATTAGAGGGATGTCTGTCTAAGTGGGAGTTCTTAAGTAATGTGATTAATTGAACTTAAATTTATCATGAACTTAGTCCTGATAGTATTTTGCAAATTATGTTGTAGATCAATAGCTCGCGTTGTTGCTTCCCTGTGTTTATTTTGATATGTTCCTAGAGGAAACTAAGTTGAAAGATGTTAGTAGCAATGATGCGGATTGGGTCCGTGATCTGAGGTTTATCCTCATTATTGCATAGAAGAATTATGTCCTTGATGCACCGCTAGGTGACAGACCTATTGTAGGAGCAGATGCAGACGTTATGAACGTTTGGCTAGCTCAATATGATGACTACTTGATAGTTTAGTGCACCATGCTTAATGGCATAGAATCGGGACTTCAAAGACGTTTTGAACGTCATGGACCATATGAGATGTTCCAAGAGTTGAAGTTAATATTTCAAGCAAATACCCGAGTTGAGAGATATGAAGTCTCCAACAAGTTCTATAGCTAAAAGATGGAGGAGAATAGCTCAAGCAGTGAGCATGTGCTCAGATTGTCTGGGTACTAAAATCGCTTGAATCAAGTGGGAGTTAATCTTCCAGATAAGATAGTGATTGACAGAATTCTCTAGTCACCATCACCAAGTTAGTAGAACTTCATGATGAACTATAATATGCAAGGGATAACGGAAACGATTCCCAAGCTCTTCGTGATGCTGAAATCGACGAAGGTAGAAATCAAGAAAAGCATCAAGTGTTGATGTTAACAAGACCACTAGTTTCAGAAAAAGGACAAAGGGAAGAAAGGGGAACTTCAAGAAGAACGACAAGCAAGCTGCTGCTCAAGTGAAAAACCCAAGTCTGGACCTAAGCCTGAAACTGAGTGCTTCTATTGCAAAGGGACTGGTCATTGGAAGCGGAACTACCCCAAGTATTTGGTGGATAAGAAGGATGGCAAGGTAAACAAAGGTGTATTTGATATACAGATTATTGATGTGTATTTTACTAGTGTTCGTAGCAACCCCTCGGTATTTGATACTGGTTCAGTTGCTAAGAGTAGTAACTCGAAACGGGAGTTGCAGAGACTAGTTAAGGATGAATGACGATGTGTGTTGGAAGTGGTTCGAATTGATATGATCATCATCGCACACTCCCTATACTTTCGGGATTAATGTTGAACCTAAATAAGTGTTATTTGGTGTTTGCGTTGCATGAATATGATTTTGATCATGTTTATTGCAATACGTTATTCATTTAAGTAAGAGAATAAATTGTTGTTCTATTTACATGAATAAAACCTTATGGTTACACACCCAATGAAAATGGTTCATTGGATCTCGATCGTAGTGATACACATAATATTGAAACCAAAAGATGCAAAGTTAATAATGATAGTGCAACTTATTTGTGGCACTGCCGTTTAGGTCATATTGGTATAAAGCACATGAAGAAACTCCATGCTGATGGACTTTTGGAATCACTTGATTATGAATCAGTTGATGCTTGCGAACCATGCCTCATGGGCAAGATGACTAAGACTTCGTTCTCCGGAACAATGTAGCAAGCAACAGATTTGTTGGAAATCATACATACTGATGTATGTGGTCCGATGAATATTGAGGCTCGCGGCAGGTATCATTATTTTCTGATCTTCACAGATGATTTGAGCAGATATGAGTATATCTACTTGATGAAACACAAGTCTGAAACATTTGAAAAGTTCAAAGAATTTCAGAGTGAAGTGGAGAATCATCGTAACAAAAATAAAAGTTTCTACGATATGATCGCAGAAGTAAAATATTTGAGTTACGAGTTTGGCCTTCAGTTAAAACAATGTGAAATAGTTTCACTACTCACGCCACCTGGAACACCACAGTGTAATGGTGTGTCCGAACGTCGTAACCGTGCTTTATTAGATATGGTGCGATCTATGACGTCTCTTACTGATTTACCGCTATCGTTTTGGGGTTATGCATTAGAGACAGCTACATTCACGTTAAATAGGGCACCATCTAAATCCGTTGAGACGACACCGTATGAACTATGGTTTGGCAAGAAACCTAAGCTGTCGTTTCTTAAAGTTTGAGGTTGCAATGCTTATGTGAAAAAGTTTCAACCTGATAAGCTCAAACCCAAATCGGAGAAGTGCGTCTTCATAGGATACCCAAAAGAAAATGTTGGGTACACCTTCTATCACAGATCCGAAGGCAAGATATTCATTGCTGAGAATGGATCCTTTCTAGAGAAGGAGTTTCTCTCGAAAGAAGTGAGTGGGAGGAAAGTAGAACTTGATGAGGTAAACTGTACCTGCTCCCTTATTGGAAAGTAGTTCATCACAGAAATCTGTTCCTGTGACTACTACACCAATTAGTGAGGAAGCTAATGATGATGATCATGTAACTTCAGATCAAGTTACTACCGAACCTCGTAGGTAAACCAGAGTGAGATCCGCACCAGAGTGGTACGGTAATCCTGTTCTGGAGGTCATGTTACTTGACCATGACGAACCTACGAACTATGAGGAAGCGATGATGAGCCCAGATTCCAAAATGGCTTGAGGCCATGAAATCTGAGATGAGATCCATGTAAGAACAAAGTATGGACTTTGATTGACTTGCCCAAGATCGGCGAGCCATTGAGATTAAATGGATCTTCAAGAGGAAGACGGACGCTGATAGTAGTGTTACTATCTACAAAGCTAGAATTGTCGCAAAAAGGTTTTCGACAAGTTCAAGGTGTTGACTACGATGAGAGTTTCTCACTCGTATCTATGCTTAAGTCTGTCCGAATCATGTTAGCAATTGCCACATTTTATGAAATCTGGCAAATGGATAAACAAAACTGCATTCCTTAATGGATTTATTAAAGAAGAGTTGTATATGATGCAACCAGAAGGTTTTTGTCAATCCTAAAGGTGCTAACAAAATATGCAAGCTCCAGCGATCCATCTATGGACTGGTGCAAGCATCTCGGAGTTGGAATATACGCTTTGATAAGTTGATCAAAGCATATAGTTTTATACAGACTTGCGGTGAAGCCTGTATTTACAAGAAAGTGAGTGGGAGCACTACAGCATTTCTGATAAGTATATGTGAATGACATATTGTTGATCGGAAATAATGTAGAATTATTCTGCAAAGCATAAAGGAGTGTTTGAAAGGAGTTTTTCAAAGAAAGACCTCGGTGAAGCTGCTTACATATTGAGCATCAAGATCTATAGAGATAGATCAAGACGCTTGATAAGTTTTTTCAATGAGTACATACCTTGACAAGATTTTGAAGTAGTTAAAATGGAACAGTCAAAGAAAGAGTTCTTGCCTGTGTTACAAGGTGTGAAACTGAGTAAGACTCAAAGCCCGACCACGGCAGAAGATAGAAAGAGAATGAAAGTCATTCCCTATGCCTTGGCCATAGGTTCTATAAAATATGCCATGCTGTGTACCAGATCTATTGTATACCCTACACTGTTTTTGGCAAGGGAGTACAATAGTGATCTAGGAGTAGATCACTGGACAGCGGTCAAAATTATCCTTAGTGGAATAAGGATATGTTTCTCGATTATGGAGGTGACAAAAAGGTTCGTCGTAAAGGGTTACGTCGATGCAAATTTTGACACTGATCCAGATGACTCTAAATCTCAATCTGGATACATATTGAAAGTGGGAGCAATTAGCTAGAGTAGCTCCGTGCAGAGCATTGTTGACATAGAAATTTGCAAAATACTTACGGATCTGAATGTGGCAGACCCGTTGACTAAACTTCTCTCACAAGCAAAACATGATCACACCTTAGTACTCTTTGGGTGTTAATCACATAGCGATGTGAACTAGATTATTGACTCTAGTAAACCCTTTGGGTGTTGGTCACATGTCGATGTGAACTATGGGTGTTAATCACATGGTGATGTGAACTATTGGTATTAAATCACATGGCGATGTGAACTAGATTATTGACTCTAGTGCAAGTGGGAGACTGAAGGAAATATGCCCTAGAGGCAATAATAAAGTTATTATTTATTTCCTTATATCATGATAAATGTTTATTATTCATGCTAGAATTGTATTAACCGGAAACATAATACATGTGTGAATACATAGACAAACAGAGTGTCACTAGTATGCCTCTACTTGACTAGCTCGTTGAATCAAAGATTGGTTATGTTTCCTAGCCATAGACATGAGTTGTCATTTGATTAACGGGGTCACATCATTAGAGAATGATGTGATTGACTTGACCCATTCCGTTAGCATAGCACTTGATCGTTTAGTTTGTTGCTATTGCTTTCTTCATGACTTATACATGTTCCTATGACTATGAGATTATGCAACTCCCGTTTACTGGAGGAACACTTTGTGTGCTAATCTCTCT